>NW_026020202.1:2575401-2853668 GCF_900185275.1 Solanum verrucosum | reverse complement strand
CTTTGCTAATTATTTGGCAAGCGATATTGTGCCACCCGATTTGTCTTTTCACCAAAGGAAAAAGTTTATACATGATGTGAAGAAATTCTTCTGGGATGAACCTTATTTGTATCGTAGTTGTGCTGATGGGATTATTCGTCGCTGTGCGCCTGAGGTTGAGATGTTGAGTGTACTTGAAGGATGCCATTCATCCCCGTTGGTGGGCATCATAGTGTATTCGGATTGCACATAAGATTTTGCAGTGTGGATACTATTGGCTTACCATCCACCAAGATGCTCATGATTTCGCCAAGTCTTGTGATCGTGCCAAAGAATGGAGGGATTTCAAAGAGGCAAGACTCCCTATGAATCCTATACTGGTGATAGAATTGTTTGATGTATGGGGCATTGATTTTATGGGTCCATTTGTGAGTTCATATGGGATGAAGTATATTTTTGTTGCGGTTGATATGTATCGAAGTGGGTGAAGCAGTAGCGCTCTCCAACAACGAAGGTAAAAGTGTCACCGCATTCTTGAAAAAGAATATCTTCTCCAGATTTGGTACACCGAGGGCTATTATTAGCAATGAAGGCTCTCACTTTTGTAATAAGTTGTTCAAGGCACTACTTGAGAAATATGGTGTATTCACAATGTAGTCACTCATTATCATCCACAGACTAGCAGTCAAGTTGAAGTGTCCAATAGAGAAATCAAACAGATATTAGCGAAGACTGTGAACGCCAATCGAACGGATTGGTCAAGGAAGCTTGATGATGCTCTATGGCATATCGCACTATATACAAGACCCCCATAGGTATGTCTCCTTACCAACTTGTATATGGGAAGTCTTGTCATTTACCAGTAGAGCCAGAGCACAAGGTTATGTGGGCAATGAAGAAGTTAATTTAGATTGGGGCACTGCATCTAATCAAAGGATGAATGACTTGAATGTGCTTGATGAGTTTCGCCTAAAAGCTTATGAAAGTTCAGCCTTGTACAAAGAGAAGATAAAGAGGTATCATGATCAAAGAATTGAAAAGCGAGAATTTGTGGTTGGTGATCTTGTGCTGCTATTCAACTCTAGGTTGCGCCTATTTCCAGGCAAACTCAAGTCCAAGTGCACCGGGCCATTTTTACTCACAAAAGTGCTCTTGCATGGAGCACTTGAGCTTGAAAATAAGGATGGAACAAGGTTTGTGGTGAATGGGCAAAGGATCAAGATCTATCTGGGAAATGCTGAAACTGTGCAAGAGGTGATTGAGGCCTGCAATTTTGATGAAGTCTGAGTAATCAAGACACCTGCGTCGTGTCGCGACGTTAAATCAAGCATTGCTTGGGAGGCAACCCAAGATGTACAATCTGGCCAACGATAGGGTTCTGTTTTCCATTTAGTAGTTTAGCGTTCTTTGATTACTTGCGTCTTTGTATCAATGTAGGTACACCACGCAATAAATCTGTAGAAAATGGTCTGGTGCAGAGGTCTACGGATCCCATCGACGGTCCGTCGATTGATCCACGGACCGTCAATGGTATCCATAGATCCCAGGTAAGCCCCTAAATTTGTCAAAGTATAATAGTGATCTACGGTCCTGATCTACGGACCGTAGATCGACTCACGGACCGTAGACGGAGTCTCGTGAGTCCAAAACCCTAGGGTTGTTTGACCCGACCCGGACCCCCCTTACTTAAAAGCCCCCAGGTTTCAAACCATTCCTCTTCCCTCCATTACTCCTAAAACTGTTTCTAACATTCCATAACCTCCCTAAATCACTCCATAACTCCCCCAATAACATCATCCCTTCCATAATTCCCCAAAATCCCTTCCATACTAAAAATAACCCATCCCATAAACTAACAAAAAGGGTCCGGTGTTTGGTCAGTAACGAAGAGGTGACTTCTTGGTCTTGCTAAGCGTAGTATCATCACGCAATCACCCCACTCCTTGTTGCTTGTAAGGTAATAGACTTTCCCTTCACTTTGAATTTCGATTCATAGATTGAATATAGAGAGTCGGGAGTTGGGTCTTGACCTTGGGCAATTGTTAGATGAAAGTGATGATAAACTTGAATATTACAATGCCCTTGGGAAGATAGATAGTGATTGTATAGCATTATTGTATGTGATCGTAAAAAAACTATATGCTAGTTTCGACTTAGGGTTCCACATCTAGTCTAAATTGTTGGGCATAATAATCGGTTGGAATCTTAAGAATGACGAACTAGCATAATTTAAATTTATAAATGCATGATGAGGTTGTATTAATGTTGAAAACTAAGGCCAAAAATGTATGATACCTGGCACTGATGGCTTCCACGATACCACGTCTACGGACCGTAGATGGGGTTCGTAATTGGATGCACCTGAAAAATTTCACCAAGTGTGAAACCACGGAGGTGGACCACGGTCCGTAGGTCCATCTACGGACCGTTCTGCACATCCGTGGTTTTCATCTGCGACCTATATGTCAGGCCCCTTGATCCACGGAAGAGATCCACGGACCGTAGGTCTCCTCCGTGGATGACCACTGTAGCATCTGTCAAAATTTTTTTGTGGACTTAGTTGAGGGTCGTTACCAATTCTAAAAGTTTCTTTTGCTGCATATGGTTAGTGTTGGCACTAATATCGTTCTCGCAGGTACGATGGCACCCAAGAAGATGGTCACCTACTCAAAACGGGGCAAGTCCAAATCTATTGCCCCTAGTTTCCGGTTAATTGATGAGGACACCGACACCGACTCTGACCCAGCATATGTGCCTCTCAACCCTAGGGCTTCTCGCGCTGCACCCAGAAGCACCCCTCGGAAGATGCTCCCCGACGTAGTCACTGTCTCCCAGTCTGATGAGGAGGACACACTGATTGGGTCACCAACTAGGGTTGCTTCCAGTTCAGAGGGACCTATGTCCGGGTCCGAGTCTGCCCATGCCTCAGGCTCCCAGTCTTCCCACTCTTCACAATCCGAGTCTGCCCATGCTATAGTGTCCACTGCCAAATAATCCACAAGGTCTGGAGAAAATGACCAAGCAGCCTTGTCTGACGAGGCAACTAGCTCAGAGTCCATACCTGCACCATGGACTGATGAGCCCACTCCTGTAGTCGGCGAGTTGAATAGGTGGTGCGTAGAAGGTCAATGGCAGATCTATCGGGATGCTAAGATGGTCAATGACAAACAAAAGATGGCCCAGCTGTTCAAACTTCACAAGTGTGACTGGATAGCTCGAGACCCAGGGACGTATAGCGAGGAGATTGTTCGGGAGTTCTATGCTTCCTATGCTGCCACTCTCCTCAGTTCCATTTCCAAGCGGTCAAAGCCACTAGCTCAGGCTCCGCTCACTTCCACCTTGGTTCGAGGGTGTCTGGTGGACATATCACCCGCCACCATTAGCCGTTTTCTCTATGGTCCTACCACAGGCCACTCTTAGTCTCCTAACACTTCAGAGTTTGATTACCGCTGGGACATCGTGCGGAGTGGCGCTTTTCAGAGGAATGCTGAGCAGCGAGAGGCTGTTATACTATGGCTGGCCAAGTACATTGCTGCAGATGGTGAGCGTGCGGAATGGGTTGCTGCTCCACAGTTGGGGATCCGGAAGGCCACGTTGAATTTTGTGGCAAAGTTCTTCTGGCTGCTAATGCGTATCAGAGTGTCGCCGACAAAAGCTGACAATCAAGTCACGTGGGACAGAGCAGTCATGGTTGCAGCATTAGTAGCAGGAGTAGAGATCGACTTTGCCCGCATGTTGCTAGCAGAGATTCACGAGAGGGCATTTAGGACCTCCACCACTACCCCTTCCCCTGTCTAATTTTTCATTTGTGCAGGGACTCTAGAGTGTCGATCTGTCATTGCGACAAGTTAGTCCACCCTACAGGGGCATTGGACATCGGCCTTATTCGCGATGAGGCAAATGTGGCAGCACCTCGCAGAGAGCCTCAGGTTGAGGTACCTCATTTGGGTGCCGATCTTGCAGACACAGTGGGGCAGGCACAGGGTGATGACCTTAGCATCCCCGATCACACCGACACTGTTCCAGGCTCCTCATCTTAGACAGCTAGTATGGCTCCTAGCTCTTCCCGGTCCACACCACAGTTAGGAGCTACTGTGGTCCCTTTGGCCAGAGTATAGAAATTAGAAGCTCAGATGGCCACCCTGCTGCATCACATCCAGCCGTGGATGCAAAAGTCCATCGCCGAGTCAGAGGCCAGAATGGAGCGCAGGATGGAGGGGATGATGGACCGTAAGGTCCTGGTTGTTAATAAGCGGCTTGACGCCTTTGAGTTGCGCGTCCTCGAGCGATCAGCTCCAGCCACAGACTTATCTGCTTTGCATGCTGACGTAGCCAGCCTCCGGACTGACGTTGATGTCATTCTTGCTGCACCTTCAGTTGAGACTCAGGCTGCTCCTACTGTACTGGCTGATGATACAGTGCTAGATGCTCTATTTAGTGGAACCACCGAGGAGGGGACTGCACCGACACATGCCAAGGGCAAGCGGCACGCTCTCATCGCACGGAGAAGAGAAAGCTCAGAAGAGACACTGTCGGTAGGAGAAGGAGGCTAGGAGGGCTTCGATTGCAGATAAAGAGTTGCGCCAGCAGAGGGTGCGTGAGAGAGCTGCAGGGGCATCGAGCTCTGCCCCAGTTGCAGAGGTTCAACCTATTTTGAGGGACGTTGTGAGCACCACTGATGGTGCGGAGTGGTTGATAGAGAGCACTACTGAGGGTGCTAGGATTGCTGAGGTGGGCACTACTGAGGGTGCCCCCACTGATGTTCCAGCGGATTCCGAGAAACCAGACCCCCCTGTTGTTGATGATTCACCGGTGCTTTGCTCCACAGGTTTGCTTCACCCAAATCCATTTTCTTTTACTGTTTATGTATGCATTGTGGACAATTGCATCTATTTTTGTTGGGGGTGGGATAAATGGATTGTGAGTGATAGGGTGAAGTCTGAGTAACCCAACTCATGAATCCTTCTTGGGGTTTTCTTGCCTGTGTTCTTTTCCCCCAAGAGACTGTTTAATTTTTGTTGAACCGGCATGTCTTAGGATTGTATGTGTAGAAGCATGATACAGAATAAAGCATGATGGCTTATGAAAAATGATACCCGTCAGATTCTGGGTTGTATGCTAGAAGTAGGCTACGATTAGTTGATTGTGTTGGCTCCGAGTATGCATAGTAACAATCGACTTGATGGCATGACTAGACCTGAAACTTGAACTGGGTAATCTGATAATCTGATAATGAAACTATGTGCCAAGAGTGGGTGAGAATTAACTGTTCAAACGGTTTTGTGCAAAACTAGAACTTGCCCGGTTAGTCTTGCTAAGACAATTCAATCTAGAGGATTGGAAGTGATCATAGGCCATTGTTCTGAAAAATCCACAAATTGCCTAGAAGGATTCAGCCAAATGAAATAATTGTCCCCTTTGATCCAACTTTGAGCCTAAAAATAAACCATTTCTTTCTAAAACCCCGAACTCACTTTCCCATAATCTACTATGTTGGCCCCGGTCCCTCTTTGGACATGTGCACTTTGACTTAGGCCCAAAGCCTAAGTTGAGGGTGGCTAATGTAAAAAGTAACTTCAATCTTGGCCCTGACCTGGCATCGGGTATTGTGCACCTCAACTAACGGAAAATCCATAAGTTGAGGTGGCTATGAAAGAGGAAACTGAAAGAAAAATGGGTATGAAAAGAGTGGAAAAAAAAAAGAAAAAAAAGGGGAAAACATGAGGAAATGATGTGACTTGTTAAAAGCGAAAGGAACAATAAAATAAAAGGAAAATGAGCTACAAAGTCTAAAGTCACATCCGTGGTTGAAGAAAATTAAGGGAAAGAAGGTAAGCAATAATGTGACAAATATAGGGCAAAAAGAGGTTAAAAGCCTAGTGTAATGACAAGGAGGGCAGAAAGTCACTAAGCAGTACCCAAACGTACCACACATGACCCTGAGCCTACGTTACAAGCCAATAAAGTCCTATAGTGATCCTAGAGTCTAGTTTGGAGAGTCTAAGCAATGAAAATAAGGGCAAGCTTATGGCAATAAGCACTAACTGTATTTCAAATTACTTCTGAGCATGAGTGTTGAATAAATCCTTGTACCATGAATGACATTAAATTTTTGCGAAAAGCGGATTTCGTTTGAAGTAAGGGCACTAGTTACATCGTCGGAAAGTTGGTACCTTGGTGACAGTGAGAAGGTGTCTGTTGTGTGTTAGTTGGTTGGTCTGTGTCATGATGTGATCCACATGAGTTGGCTTGTCGAGTCTAAGAGAACGAATGTGCACCCGAACAATGAGGAGGTAGAGAGCCATGTGATTGCTTGAGTTTAGAAATGCTTGCTTTTATACAAGTGTCGTTTAGAGTTGTAGTGCGTCGCTTGAGGACAAACAACGAATTTAAATTGAGGGTGTTGATATACCGTGAGTTTACCGTATTTCTAATACATTTCACTTACAAGTTGTGTGTGTCTAGGGCCTTTTTATGTGTTTTTATCATGTTTTGCAGGAAAGGTGTTCAAGTGCGGAAGTATAGAGACAGCTAAAAGAAATGCAGAAACAAGGCATTCACGGAGGTGATCTACGGACCGTAGGTCCATTCACGGTCCGTAGGTGATGACCGTAGATCAGCAGGCATGGTATTGAGGACAAATCAGGGAAATCTGACCAAGTGTGGAACCACGGTGCCCATTGACGGTCCGTAGATTGATCTACGGATCGTACTGTTGATCCGTAGAGTGATACTGCGAGGGTTCCAGTACCTGATTTTTGAAGATTCTAAGTATGGAGCTACGGAGGGGATTGACAGACCGTAGGTCGATCTATGGTCCGTACTGCTGGTCCGTCGTTTGCTTCAGAGAAGCTGATTTTTGGAAGTTGAAATATTTTCTAAGTCCCGATTGACGGAAGGGACTTACGGACCGTAGATCCATCGACGGTCCGTAAGTTGGTTTCGTGGATTGAAGACGCGTACCTGAACAAAACTTTCCTTAATTTGTTTTCTTTTTTATTTAGGATTTGTTTTCTATAAATAGGACATGTAAACCTCGTTTTTGGGGGTTAGACACTATTATTCTAGTTTTACTTTGTAACTTTGGAGATTAATTTGCAACTCTAGCAATTATTGATTTCCCAAGTTCATTTTGAAAAGTTTGGCTTTGCAATTCAAGTTAAATTTCTGGGTTTATTATTCTCTTTACGTAAGTTCATGATTTCTTCATCTACAATTATGAATTGTGTTCTTGCCAATATGAGAACTAAATCCACAACTAGGGTTGTGGGAACCATGATCGATTAACAAAGTATGAATAGTACATAAGCAATTCTTGAATAGTGTGTTGCATGTATTGATAATTCTTTCGTTTAGAAGTCTTTTTAACGGTGGCCAACGTTAGAACTCGCCTTGTTACTACTTGCCGGACCAAGGAGGTAATTAACAAGAAAAGAATTATCAACATAGATTTAGTGTGATACTATCTAATAGGCTAGTGTCGATTGGTGCGAAGTAATAACTAAGCCAAACATCGATTATGATGTCTAATATGAGGTAAAGGTAAGGGTTAGTAAATTATACACACGTAGCCGGACCAAGGTGCAGGGTGAAATTCTCTAGATGCCGGACCAAGGATTTAGAGATACCTAACTTATCATTTTGCATGTAATACACTAGAAAAGGATTGATATTACTAGGATTACTACGTTATGAGATTGTGGGAACACGTATACCCTAGTTATTTCTCTTATCTTGATAACAACCAAAGTTGAGTTTGATTATTGACTACTTATTAAGTTCTTACTATTTGTTTCACACAAGCACAACCCCCCTTTTATTACCTGTTTCTGGAGATAATTTGACTAATTGAATATAATTGTTAGTTAAAGTAAATTCTAAACCATTTTCCTCGTGGGATCGATCCCAACCTACAAGTTGGGTTCTTTACTTGATAACGATCGCTTATACTTCTGTAAGGAGGTGTAATTTGAGCGTATCAAATTGATCAACCACAGTAATCGCAGACAACTCTTCATAAATAAGAGGCAATTTTAGAGCGCGATAAACATCAAATGCCTCTACCTTATCATGTGCCCTCAAGGTTAATTGACCAGCTACTACATCAATCAATGCCCTACCCGTGGCTAAGAAAGGACGTCCCAAAATGAATGGAACTTCAGGATCGGGTTCAAAGTCTAAGACCACAAAATCTACTAAAAAAATCAATGAACTTACTTGCACTAACACATCTTCTACAAACCCCTCTGGCTTAGCAATGGATCTATCAACAAGTTGGAGAATAACAGTTGTTCGTTTGGACTTCCCAACCCAAGCTTTAGATACAAAGATAAGGGCATCAAATTTATACTTGCTCCCAAATCACACAACCCCCGGTCATGAACACTTTGCCCAATTGTAATTTGCACAGTAAAACTACCTGGATCTTTTAACTTTTTGGGCAGTCTGTTTTGAATCCTTGAGCTACACTCCTCATTAAGTGCTACGATTTCATATTCTGTGAACCTATTCTTGCTAGCCACAATGTCCTTTACGTTTTTGTCATACTTTGGGATACCCTGCAAAATGTCAACCAAAGGTAGATTAATGTGAACCTATTTAAGGAGAGAGAGAAACTTACCGAAGCATTCATTTTCATTCTGCTTTTTGAGCCTTTGTGGAAATTGAGGTGGTAATTTCTTTTGAGGAACGGGTACCTCAACATTGGAGTTTTTTACTACCTCTTCCACCTTCTTTTCTTTGTTACTTACCTCAGTGTCTCTCTTCTTTGGAGCTAGTTCCTCTAATTGCAGCCCACTTCTAGTACTTACCGCATGCAATTGCTTTGGGTTGGGCTCAGTATCACCGGGCAGCTCACCTTGGGGACGCAAGTTCAAATAATTAGCCACTTGTGCAACTTGTTTCTCTAAACTCATTTGGGACATCTGGATGTTTCTAACGTTCTCATCCTGCTTATCTATTCTAGCATTTAATTTGGTCCCTATTTTAGTCATGAACTTTTGGAGTAGCTCTTCATTGGTCATCCCCCCTTTTGGTGCACTAGAATTTGAGCCTTGGTTAGGATTGTAGTATTGTTGCCCAGCCCCTTGAGAACGGTATTGGTTAACCCCTTGCGCCTGATTTTTATTTTGGTTCCCACCCCATGAGAAGTTAGGATGGTTCTTCCAACTAGGGTTGTAAGTGTTACCATAATTTTGTTGCACATTACCCACATAGTTTATGGAATCTGGGTTTGCCTCACATTGCTCAGTTTCATGAGTTCCACTACCACATACCTCACACCAATTTGCTTTCTGTTGTACTACGTTTATCGGAGCCTGATTTAGAGCCATTTGTTTAAATTGCAATGTAATGTTATGTTGCATTGCATCTAATTTGGCATTTATGGCAGTAGATTGGTCTATATCTAAGATCCCTGCGGCCTTTTGAGTTGGGGTTCTAGACATTTCCCCCTCATACCCTTGGTTCCCTTCAAAAAGTTTATCGAGTAAAGCGAAGAACTCTTCACTTGTTATGGATAGAGCCTGTCCACCTGCTGCACTATTAAGAAGAGCACGAGCATTATAGTCTAAACCCTCAAAGAAAGTGTGAGCAAGTACCTCATTGGTTTGCATATGGTGTGGGCAAGCATTCGACATTTGTTTGAAACGTTCCCATGCTTGGTACATGTCCTCCCACCGGCGCCAAAAACTTGTTGCTCCCCTTGCTTTGGAACAAAGTTTATTATCTCACCCCTCAGCTTGGCGGTTTTCTTGGATGGGAAAAATCGACTCAAGAACTTCTTTGCTAGATCATCCCAAGTAGTGATGGAGTTTGGTGGCTCAGAGTCTAACCAACTCCTTGCAGCTCCTAACAATGAGTATGGGAACAAAGTCAACCTTACATAGTCTGATGAGACTCCAATTGGGATATATGTATTGTAATGTCTATGAAAGCCCTAAGATGGATTTGAGGATCCTCATGGGGGAGACCAGTGAATTGCCCATTAGAATGGAGGATCTGTACCATGCTCTGTTTTAGTTCAAATCTACCCCCCGGTGGAGGTTTCCTAATGCTAGATGCCAAATTGGCTGTGAGCGGAACTTCCACATCACGGACTGGTCTTACGGGTACGATAGGCGGTGGTCCTTGTTTATTCAGTTCCCTTTGGTTATTCACGTTTTCCAGGTTATTCAAGTTGTCTTGATTCTCATCCTCAATGTTTTCCAGAATACCTAAACCCAATTCTCCTCGTCCTAGATTCATTTTTCTGCATTGTCGTAGAACTCTTCCAGGTTCGTTGTAAGGTTCGACAAGATCTTCTTTCCGAGCCAGACCTAAAAATCAAGTGCCTGCAATACACAAGCTAAGATCAAGTAATTAATACCTGAATATTCTAATTGTAGACTTAAGAAGATTGAATATAAATCAATTTTTAAGTCTCCGGCAGCGGCGCCAAAAACTTGTTGCTCCCCAGTATAAACGCAAGTGTACGTGGTCGTGCAAGTAATATAGATTCTTTAAGAAATGAGTTATCGTTCCCAAGGTACTTGTGATCAATTTATATTCACTTAATTCTACAACTAAAAGTAAAAAGTAATATTTTCAAGAGTTGATGATTTATTGTTTTTCTACTAATAGTTATGCACTAATTGAAAATAACTAATTGTGAATGACTTTGATATAATGCTTCAAGCAAGTTAAAAGCAATTCCAGGGCTGCAGCATATCCTGAATATCATGTATCATATTATTGGCATAAAACTAACTTCAGTTGTCAAGTTACTGGTTTATAGGGTTAATTATATGAGTCGGGCTATACACCTCTCGTCGCCTACCCCAATTAGCTACCTAACTACATCGTTGAGCAAGGATAAATAGACTAATTGGCGAGCATTTATATTTCATCCTATTTCCTAACCAAGCGAGTTGTTCGTCCGGGCGTCACCCATGAACACAAATCACCTCGACTTAACGGGTCGATCAAGCTCTCTATAAACTCTGGTCTATCTAACCTTTCCTCTCCCGATTTTAATGTTAAACAATAGATTTATCTCTAGATGGCCAGTCAAGAAATACTAAAACAAGAATATAGAAGTAAATTATAATGACAACCAAGAATTAATTCATAAAGCCTTTAATAATAAACAATCTATTCGTAGCTATAGCCCCAGAACTAGGGCGTTTATCCACTCATGCTATTCGAAAACCACAAAATACAATTGTTCATGAGATTTTCGAAAAATAGAAAAGTTAGAAGATCAAAACCTATTACAAACGTAGTTACTTGCTCTTGCACACAAAATAAAATTCCAACACCTATAATAGAACCCAAGGGGTCTATTTATAAGTTTAGGAAAATTTGAGACAAAATCTACTTCAACTAGGAATCCCTTTTTAACACTTTTAAGCTGGAAAAGTCGGGATCCCACTAGCGTATCGCGCCTATCATCGCGCCCAAAACTCGCCTCTGAATTTTACACCCTGGCGCATCGCACCTCTCAGAGCGCCTGAGAAAGGCCTCTGAATTTTGGGCCTTGCAGAGCTCTTAAGAGGCCTCTCTGAATTTTGGCCGTTGGCGCCTCGCGCCTAGCAGTGCGCCGGCCCTGGGGCCTTCATCCTTAGCTACTTTTTATGCTCTTTTACATCTCTTTTCTTCAAGTTGACTCCAATTCCCTTGAGAATTCCTAAAACAACTAATCATGTGTATAAGTACACAATCATCACAAGTTACACCAAAAATTAAGCTAATGACTAGAGATCATCCTTCAATCTAATCGACTCATGGGAAAATATTGACAACTTAGGCATACAAATATGCCTAAGATCAGTAAGTATGTTTCTTTTTATCAAGTTCAAGCTTATGTTATGCTTGAGAATTTCCCTTACATGCTCGTACATTTCACGTACTGAGCCATTTGGCATGCATCATTTCATGATGCAGATACAGGTATTCAAGGTCATCAACAGGAGCTTCGTTGATACCACATGGAGTTTGAGTTAGCTATGGTGAGCCTTCTTGCTTCCGGAGGATTTCATTTACCTTTAAGTTATATCAGTTGTTAGGTTGTCGTGGGTCTTGTCCCGACTTCCATTTTTGTCATTTAGAGGCTTCATAGATAGACAATAGAGTTTGAGAAGTCTGTATCATTTTTTTTTAATGTTTTAAAGACTTAAGTTGCCTATTTTATGGTGAGTTGAATATATTATTTTATTCAGAGTTTTTCATTTGAGTTAAAGCTTTGTATTTTAGTTTCACGAATTTTATTAAATTTTTAAGCTTTGTATGCTTGAGTTAGTCTTCCTCTTGTAGTCAGCCAGGATGAGGGTTTGCTTGGGGACCAATAATGGTTCTTGAGTGTCGGCCACGTCTAGGGTGTAGGCTTGGGTCGTGACAAACTTGTTATCAGAGCCTAGAGTTCAAGTGTCCTAGTGTGTCTATGAAGCCGTGTCAGTAGGATCTTATTTATGGTTGTGAGGGCCCCACTTCTATAATTGAGGGACTACAGACAATTAAGAAAAGTGTCCCTTCTTTCATACTCTTAATCGTGCAATAGAGCTATGACATAGAGATTTATTCTAACTCGTGTGTTTCTCATATTCATTCATTCGACTGCCCATCATACTAGAGGTGGTTGAATAGAATCCTGAGGAAGTCATGAGACTCCAGAGGGGCTTGAGAGAAGCCCAAGAGTAAGTTAAGTGTTCAGTTTCAAAGGAATACACCCATAATTATATGAATCTTGTGTTTGAGCTAAAAAGCGAGTTGTAATATTTTCCTGAAGCCTTGTTTCACCTGAGATCCTTATGAGGAGGAATGTTTAGAGGTTGGGTAAGATTTTCACCTGAAAAGGAAGCATGAGTTACAAGATCATGAGCAGCAGTAGTGAAAGCGCCCAGAGTTAGAGGAAAGTATGTAGAGGTTTAGTTATCTAAGTAAGGGAGATGGTGTTTTGGCAAGCTATGTTATTATAGTCATGCACCTAGTAAGTTACTAATGAAGAGTTTTCCCTTATGGGTAGACTAAGAAGTGATGAGTAGTGAAGATTCCATCATAGGAGGTTGAGTGTGTTGTAGCTAGAAAGAAGTTAGTGATGAAGTGTCATTGTGTAGGAAATGACCAAGTGTAAGTGTTGAATAGAAGAGCATGAGTATTCATGAGGTGATAGATCTAAGCTAGGCTTATGATTTTGAAGGAGAGCCCATAATATTCAAAATGTTATAGAACTAATTAGGCATTGATGAATAGTGAATGAGTGAATGAGTGAATAGTACTCAAGTTGTGAAGGGAAATGTGATAGTAAATTGTAAGCATGAATACTAAGAGGTGAGGATTAACTACTTGTCATAAGGTCCTAGTGGACGAGTGTATCTAAACTTTGTGCATAGTAGTGGTGAGTTTGTATAGTAGACGAGCAATCATATTGATATTTGGGTTTAGTAATAAACATTAAGCTTGAATTTGAGATGAGTGTCATGATCAAAAATATGGAAACATAAGGGTGACGATGTTAGTCTAGATATTTGATCTAGAAGACTTGACATAGAGTAGGTGAGGAATTGAGGCGATAAGTTGCAATAAATATGAGTGGTACAAGTGAAAGACCCTAACGTTTAGATAAGGGAAGTGAAGTGTGGATAACTCACAAGAGTAACAAGAGCATTAAGAGGTGTGCTAAGATGGTATGTTACCAGATGAGGTTCCAATTAAGTTATAATTTTCCATGTGTGCCTGGATAGCATAATTGAGTTGTTAATGTGGAATAGGTCCATAGCTTTCAAGTGCTAGTTTTAGACCTAAGGGGGAGATGATAAGATGAGAAATCAAGTTAAGTGTTGATAATTTCTTAAGGAGTTGGTTATTAGGAGTCCATGGAGTTGTTAGAGTACTAAGCTTGAATGTAGTGTTGTTAAACATTAGGTGGTTCTTGATATGAGCCCAATGTGGTGGTAAAGAGAAATAGTTTTGGGATGAGATTCCTTATAGAGAGTTATAGAACATAAACCTAAGGATTTGGTTTAATCTTGAATAAGGTAAGAGCAGACCATTAGACTCAGACCCTAGTAAGAGTAACCCGTTCCATACCCATTCCAGTCGTCATTTGAGGATGAATTATCCCAAGGGGGAGATATTGTAACACCCCAGAAAATATTCGAACTCAGACTCGAACTGTTCTTTGTAGTGAGTGAGATTTTACCAAGCCATTAAAATTTCTTAAGTGTTGAGGTCACTATATGTAACCCCTTGAGTTCCAAAAAAGAACTAAATTGGAAATAGCAAAATCTGAAATTTTGCAAGTTTTGCTTAAGTTATGAATTTTGGATCAACTTCAAAAGACCATAACTTTTAACACAGGATGATTTAGATAGTCTACAAAATATAATGAAAGGTCTTTGAATTATCTTTCAAACGCCATCGAGTTTGCTAAATTTCGAGTTCGGATGAGTGAGATATCCCCTTTTGAAGTTGAGTTGTCCAGTTAAGGAAAGTTACCCGAAATTAGTAAGGGGTATTTTGGTCTTTTCCTTACCAAATCAGATTTAATTCATTTTTAGTAAGGTTTTAAGGGTCAAATCCTATTAGGTTCAGTTTTATAATCCTAATATACACCTAGGGTTTTAGTTGAGAGTTCAAGAAGAGAAAAAAAGAGAAAAAAGGAGAAAAAAGGAGAGGATCAAAGCGTTCGTCGAGATTCTTGCGTTTTGTTGCGGATTTTTGCCATGGGTTTAATCCCTAAGAGGTATGTAAGCTTCCATAGTGTTGGGTTACTTCACCCACATTCCAATCATGTTATTTTCAATGAAATGTCGTTCTTGAAGTAGAAAGATTATAGTTCTTGATGAGTTCTTGATAGGTGTTCTTGAAGTTCATTCTAAATCTTATTGTGTTGGGATTTTGATGATTTGTTGAGATGAAATTTAGTGATTTGAGTGTTATTTTGAGTAGATTAGAGTGTAATTATGTTAACTAATTGAATCCAAGTGATTGGGGAAGAAACCATTATATTTTAGGCGAGTTAGGGTGAGAGAAAGAGCAAAGAAAATCGTCGAAGTTTTCTGGGTTGGGGCCTGGCGTACGGCAGCCAGAGCGCCCCAACAACTTCTCTAAAGTTTAGGGGCTGGCTCCCCGCGCCACTCAGAGAGCCAAGGTCGCCTTCCCGTACCCGTTCTTCATCGTTTCTTCTGTTTGAGTTCTTTCAAAGGGTACCTTTACTCCCATTTCATTCTAAACATTCTAAACTACTTCTAAACACCTAAAAATCATTCATAACATGAATCATAACCTTGAATTCATAATTCAAATTCAAGGTAGAGTTAAGAGTTAGGTTTTGAGAATTCTTTCGAACATTCTAAGAAAGTCCCTTGAGTCCTTTTGTGGAGTCTTCTACAACTTCTAGTAACTTGTTTCAAGACTCGAGCAAGTGAGTATGAGAATGATGAGAATGTATTCACGAGTTTACTTTGTCATCATGAGATCCTTCATAACATAAACCGTAACTCTTGAATTCATATATCACATTCAGAAGAGAGTTAAGAGTAGAGTTCAAGGAAGCCTTTGAATTCAATTGTGAATTCTTTAAGATTCATAATCGATTTGAGTTTAGTTTTGAGTAAGTAAGTAAGAGAATGAGAAGAGTCGTATACATGATCTCCATAATGTTCTTTAGACCCTCGAGTTGAGTCGTCCATGCATATAAATTTCGCATGAACTCCATCAGTCGAGTACCTTTGAGAGGAGTAGTATCTTCAAGTTCTAAGTCTTGAGTATCGAGTTCCTAACCTTTTTGAGATTATATTCCTAATCATGGGACTATTACATGTTACCCATAAAGTCCTTGAGTTGACTAGTTCATGCCTATAATTTTGCATGAACCCTATAAGTTGAACAGTCTTGAGATGAGAAGTATCTTTGAGTCCTTGAGTTGAGTAGTTCATGCTCATCATTCCACATGAACCCTCTGAGTTGAGTATCCTTGAAATGAGTAGTATCATTAAAGTTCTTGAGTTCCAAGTATTGAGTTCTATCTATGGTTATTGAAAACCATGCATTGCGTTGTTCACGTACATAATTCGGCATGAACCATATTTTAAGAAGTCTTTTACAAACGTTTTAACTTTGTTTTAAGACTTATGTTTTGAGTAGAGTAAAGAGTAAGAGTAAAGTTCATTTTCTTTTAAATGATAAATGGGAATTAAGTATTTACAAGAGTAAATGTTTTCACATTTAAGATGAGAGGAAACTGAAATATCCAAAAGAGTTTTGAGCAATTTGAGTACCATCTCTTTTAAGAGAAAGATTTTTGAGTAATTATCTCAAATCAAAGAAAAAGTTATGTTTTTAAACATATGAGTTGAGTATTTTGTGAGTAATATTAAGCACCGTTATGGGGACGAGTTTGAGTTCAGATAACTCACGTCTCCATAAACCATGTAGCCATCATGGGTAGAAAGGATCATACTTTTTAGATGATTCATAAGTGCTTTTTAGCATAGACTAGTGGATCCACTTAGTTAAGGCGTTATATATGACGGCAAAGTATACGACAGTTCTGGCAGCGTAGGTAAGACATTACATCATCACTTAGGCTCATAGTGGTGGTTGTCAGTTAGAGAAACTCCCATAGAAATTATATTACTTTATTATATGAGTAAAGTTGAGTTTGTTATTACATATTCTTTAATGAACTAAGTTGTTTTCCACTGTTTTAAATGCTTTCATTATATTGCATGTGTATTGTTGCTTTATATTGAGTTGAGTATCCAAAGTTAAAAGTATCCAGTATTGATTACCCAGAGTTGAGTATCTAATCTTTGAGTTGAGTTAAGTTGAGTGAGTTGAGAAGAGGTAAGTATGTGTTGTATTTATCTAGTTCAAGGTTATGTTATCCTTAGAATTCTCCTTACATGCTCGTACATTCCACATACTGATCCATTTATCCTGCATCCTTTCATGATGCAGATATAGGTATTCAGGGTCATCAACAGGAGCTTTGTTGATACCACATGGAGTTCGAGTTAGCTATAGTGAGCCTTCTTGCTTTCTGAGGATTTCATTTACCTTTCAGTTATATCAGTTGTTAGGATGTCGTGGGTCTTGTCCCGACTTCCATCTTTGTCATTTAGAGGCTTCATAGATAGACAGTAGAGTTTGAGAAGTCTATATCATATATTTTGTTAAATTTTTTAAAGACTTAAGTTGTCTATTTTACGGTGAGTTGAATATTATTTTATTCAGAGTTTTTAATTTGAGTTAAAGATTTGTATTCAGTTTCATGAATTTTATTCAGTTTTTAAGCATTGTATGTTTGAGTTAGTATTCGGCTTGTACTCAGCCAGGATGAGGGTTCGCTTAGGGGCCAATAATGGTTCTTGAGTGCCGGCCACGTCCAGGGTGTAGGCTCGGGTCGTGACAACACTTGACTTTTAAAAGTGATGTCGAGGTATGTCATTTGAATATGATAAATTTCAAAGCATGACAATGAACTTCTAATGAAAGGAATAATTATGAAGCACGTATATATGTTTATGGTCAATTCGTTGAAGAGAATGTGACTTGTAGTAAGTATCATGAAAAGTGGGTCATTCTTGAAAATGAATGTGTCAAGAGATAATGAAAATTATAAATGACATACTCATGTATGATTTAATAAATACCACAACTCACCCCTATGGGGGTTAGAGAGAAATAAAGAAATATATTTTGGTATAAATGATCATTGGGTAAGTACTTTTAGTACATCACAACTATTATGGTATGTTTTAGTATGAATTATCGAAAGGGCAAAAGAATGAAATAATTTCTTGCCATAAAATTGTCATTGGTTATGTATCTTTGTTCATCAAAAAAAAAATCCAGCTATTAAATAAAAGGGAGGAGATACTAATGAGAAAAGCAAATCAAGAAACAAGTTTTGCGTGTAATGATTTTGACCATGACAATAATGATATAAATTTCTCTTTGAAAGAGATGTCAGCACACAAACAGTGATTTGAAATATGTGGTAGTATCCAATATTAAATGTGAGATTTGGTGAGCTAATGTGCTACTACCCAAAGATATAAAATTGCTCATGATATTGGAATTGTAGTAAGTCTCGAAAGCAACTTTTTAAGTTTCGAAGAAATAGTCAAAGAAATAAATATTGAGACTACAAAATATGGAAAGATTTAAGATCTTCATATTAATACAATCAAAGTGGGTTATAAATATTTACGTGAAAGATTACCCATATTTGCATCTTGTTTGTGGTGAATAAATATGGGCATGATGATGGAATCACATGCAAAATAAACTACAAGTTTATTGAAATAAGAGAAAAGACATAAAGTGACTCCTGAAGTTGTTCCGAATTTTTAAAAAGACAAATAAACTATGCAAGTGTCCTATTACCCCCTTAAACAATCCTAAACAGATATTATTACATCATTTTTTGTCCACTTGACATGGAGAGTGTATGCACTCTCTTAAAGAGCGTGAACAAACTAAAAAACGAATATAATCTTATTTTTACAAGTATTTTGCTATAAAATATATTTTCTTGTTTTTCTTATTATTTTAACTTTTTCTCCTTATTATTTTTTTCTTTTTATTTCTTCCTTCTTCTTCAAAAATTTATTGTCATCTTCATTGTAGATTCTCACTTCCAATGTCACTTTTTACCACAACTCCACCTCCCTTTTTTACTACTATTAGTTTAACTCTCTTCAATTTTAAAATTATATCTAAATATTTTATTACATTTCGAACAATTTGAAAAACCCATTAGATTTCAAGATAATTAGTAGGTATTATTTAGTTTTTTTATCCAAATTTCAATTAAACTTTATCAATTTCAGAGAATTCTGATTCTTTCAAAATTATTATTTCTAGTTTTGAAGTTATATGAAAATGACATACATTAATTGATGATACCTTCAAAATTTTGATTTTTCTTAGAAAAATAATTAGTTTTGTTATCAATGACTCAAAAAGTCTAGAAAATAGCATAATTTTGGAAAGAAAGGAATTTGACCAAAGAAGAAGAAGAAGAAAAAAGAAAAAAAATGGAGGGGCTCAACTTGACGTGGGGGTGGGGTGAGGTGAGGTGAGGTGAGGTGAGGGTGGGAGGTGAAGAAGAAAGAAAGAAAGAAAATAGAGGGAGGGGTAGCTTGAAAGTAGGGGTGAAGATGAAGTAGAATTTAAAATGGAATTAAAGCTAAAGTAATAAAATTAAAATAAGTCAAAAAATAAGAGAGAGAAATAAAGAAAAACTTAAAATGAAAAAAAAAACTATATTTCAAATTAAATTAACAGGTGTCACATAATGATTGGTGTGTGATTAACACTTGCCATTTAAAATCTGGAATTGATCGAAAAATGATGTAATAATATATGTTCGGAATTTTTTAGGGGGGTAATAGGACGCCCACATAGTTAAGGTGTCTTTTTAAAAATTCAGGACAACTTCAGGTGTCACTTATGTCTTTTCTCTTGAAATAAATATCAGTTGGCATGACCGGTTGATGACCATTCCAGTTCAAATATGATACGAAAATAAATGAGAATTCATGTGGTTATATATATTGAAGAAATATTTAATTCTTCAAGAATTCTCTTGTGTTGTTTGTTCTCATGATAAAATTAGTATTGTACCAGCTAAGGTTGAGATTGTACCTCCTGAAATTTTGAGATGTATTAAAAGGTGAATATGGGCCTGTTCACCCGCCATGTGGACCATTTACTATTATATAAATGCATCTATGTATGGTCACATGTGCTTCATTATAAACTTGCAATTTGATTTTTGCAAAGGTTGTTTGCTCGAATTGATAAATCAAGAGCACATTTCAAATTATAAAACTATATTGATAATGCTGGTATATATCCAAGTGGTTTAAGCAGAAATTATATGCCTCCAATTATAGCTAAACCATTGGTTATGAGAACAAAATCCCAAAAGAAATTTGGTATGAAATGTTTTATTTAAAAGTGTAGAAACACTTGTACGTATCAAGCCAACAAGGTTCCCCTATCACAATTGATTCAGGGCCAGGAACCAAATAATTCTCATCTAGAAATTTAAATGTGCGATATATTATTCCATTGCTCCACCGTTACGCAATGCACAAAGATGAGTCCCCAAATAAGGTTGGGTGAATGTTAGATTCTCTAACATTAGGGGGAAATAAGCAACTAGAAAATAGGTTATACATAATGAATTATATGATCCTCGTTGAACATATAATTTAAGTCAATTATCAGACGCATTCGCTGACCCTATGTTATAATCCAGTTATAAATGCTCCAATGAAAAGTCCATGAAGGACATAATTTATGGCACGCCTGCAGCGTGATAAATTAATTGATTCGAAAGATAAAGCTTCTTAAAGAAGAAAAGCAGCAAATGATCACGATGGTCATAATAATGAGGCAAGTGCTTTAGAAAGAGCACCATGACATAACACTATATAAAAACCTTGGCAACGGTTCAGGTACCTGGAAATGATGAAAAATAAAGTGAGCTTGATAAGTTATGTCACATCAGAATCGATATCAAATAATCGTCGTCGATATCTTGAATATAATGTAGCGCTCAAAATTATAAATGGTGATGAGGATCTTGATGTTAAATCTGTCAAGAATTGATAGATAAATGATTGGCAAAAAAAATACAATTCAAGTATATTTTATTTCACTTGTAAATTGATGTTCTGGACTTATCTTGTCCATATACCAATATATAGTCAGTGGGGTACAAATGAATTATTGTGCAATAAGTAAAATTGTAAAATGTAAAGTACGGGTTGTGCATTGAAAAATAAAGATTTTTCACAAAAGTTCTAACATTATTGTATAGAGATGTATACTCCTAAGGTGGATGCAACGAGGTTTCTATCAGTCTGACAATATATGAAAAACTTAAATACGCATAATGAATGATTATCATGTCTAGCTAGACAGTAAATATTATCTAAAAATCCTTGAAGGATTTAAAAGGTTATAAGGTGATTCCATTGAATAGTACCCCAATGGTTGTAAGATCGCATAACATAAAGATCGATTTTGATCTTATTAAAATAGTACCCCAGTATATAACATCACTCTTATCGGTGGAGATATTTGAGTGAATCAAATATCGATATAAATTATTTATTCTGATCAATTGTGTCAAGATTTATTGATCATGAAATTGCAGGAAATTCTGAAGTTTGAACTCATGAAAGTTATATATTTTCATTTGGAAATACTATCATTTCAAATCATTCCACAAGACAGTCAATTTTACTGAAAGTGTTTGTTAGTGCTTGATTGTTGCTACTAACAAATCGAACGAATAATTTGTCTAAGTCGACAAGATCACGAATTGAGTGATTGTCAAAAATATATTTGGTTGAGATCAATAAACATACCCAGATAATATGTGATCTTCCTTCGAAAAGAGATATTCCAACAACATTATATGAAGACAATGCCTTGTGTGCTTAACTAAGAGGAGGATACATCAAAGAAGACTGAGCAAAATATATTTCATCAAAGTTCTTCTTTTTATTCATGACCTTCAAAAAAGGATGTAGCAGATGTTCAACACTCATATTCTTATCAACTTCAACCTTTGAGAAGTCGATATATAATATTGAAATGTGTCATCTCTGAATTGTTAAGTGATGTCTTAATCAGGGGGAGTATAATACATGTTGCACTGTTTTTTCCTTAACCAAGGTTTTCTCCCATTGGGTTTTCCTGGTAAGGTTTTTAATGAGGCAGCTCTTAATGTGTATTATAAGATATGTGTACTCTTTTACCTTCACTAAGATTATTTCCATTGAGTTTTTCTTGGTAAGGTTTTAACGAGGCATACTATCTATTAAGACATGGACATCCAAGGGGGAGTGTTGTAAAATGGATGTCCACATATATATATTTTGTGGTAACATATATGTACACACTATACACTATCTATAAGATGAATATACACACAACAAACAAAGTGTTGTAACCTAACCATCCATATGATATACTTGATGCCAGGGGAAGATGTACAGTGTTTCCAGGGGTTCATCTGAACACCCTCGGTAAAAAAATTACATTATATATATAAGATCGATTTTTTTATGTACGTGTATATATATAAAATTGAACCACCTGAATATATATCAAAGGAGTAGCCCAACGGTTGATGGGGTTCAAGATTTTTGCATAAGTGAGCTTTGGGTCGCAATATCGATTCCAGGCAACAACATTTATTTTTTTTGTAATTTTTAGCGATTTTGCAGGCTTTAGGCTTCAGTTTTAAGTGTTTGTTTATTAAATATAGATAGACCAAACGACCCCGTTTTTAAAGTCATAACTAATTAAAAAAATTATATTTTAAATCTCTAATTGAAAAGTCAACAAATAAAAAAATCCCTCTTTTCTATGGATTGCAATATTATATTTTTCCTAGTCTTTCTCGTTCAACTTCACGTTTTGTTGTTGCTCGCTGGCCGCTGCTGCAGTCCCGACGTTGTTGCCGCATGATGCTGCTGCTGCTTGGTGTCGCTGGTGGAGGAGTGGTGGTCCTCCGTGGATTAATTTCATTCTCTCCTTCAGGCTCCATTTGTGAAGACAACCTCTAAAAGTTTTCTTTTTTGTTTTTTATATTTATTTTTATTTTCAGAATTCTATGCTTTGATTTTTGTATTTGTTGATGTGCTATTTTATTTAGCTGATTGAACTCGAATATTCACTTCTCTTAACAATTTTTTTATTTTTCATATGAAAATTTCAATTCTATTCACTGATTATGAAAGTTATAATTTTATTTGTTTGGGCTTATTTGTTGATTTTATATGTTTATTATGGACATTCAACATTTGTTCAGTGGATATTAACTTTTATTTATGACATTCAAACTTTTGTTCATTGTCTATAATTTTGTTTTGGTCCTTATTGAATATTTAATTTTTGTAAGTTCTGACTAAATTTTTATTTTACGATTCAGTCTCAATATTCAGTGAAGAAGTATTTTACACAAGTACCAAAATCAACTTTAGCCTCTCAAAGTCATAGTCAATCTAATCAAAAGAAAATACTAATCATTTAGAAGTGTCATTAGATTCTTCTCAAGAATTTGATTTGAGTTCTTTAAAGTTTGATCCTGGTGAAAGAACATCAATATTGAACTATCATTCAAACCACCGTGATGTTATTAGAAGAGCATACCTTTTGAATGGTCCTTGTCAACCTCATTTGGCGGTGCAAGAGTTTCCTCAAACAGATATTTTTGGATAAATGCGTCATTTTAATCATGATTAGTTTGATGATATATATCATGATTGGTTAGAGTGTAGTGTTAGTAAAGATGCAGTCGATTGTTTGTATTGCTATCTTTTTAAAGATCATAACACTAATCAAGGAGGAGGGGAGACATTTTCAACTATAGGATTTAACAGTTGGAACAAAAAGGGTGGTCTTGACAAACATATTGGTCTACCAAATAGCATACATAATCAGTCAAAAAAGAAATGTCAAGATTTACTACGACAACGGCGGTCTATTCAATTTACATTTGAGAGGCAATCTAATCAACTAAAGAATGGATATTATATGCACTTAAGTGCGTCGGTTGATGTAGTAAGATTTCTCATAAGTCAGGGATTTGCACTTCGAGGTCATGATGAATCTAAATCATCACTTAGTAGGGGTAACTTTCTTGAAATTCTCTCATGGTATGCAAAAAAAAGTGATAAAATTCGTGATTATGTTTTGAAACATGCTCCTTTAAATGATCAAATGACTTCTCCAATGATTCAAAAAGATATTGTGAGTGCATGTAAGATAGAGACCGTTAAAGCTATTCTTGAGGAATTAAATGGTGACTACTTTGCTTTACTAGTTGATGAATCTTTTGATGTGTCACGCAAGGAGAAAATGTCTATCGTATTTTGATATATTGATAGAATGGAATTTGTAATGGAGCGACTTATTGACATTGTTCATGTTGAAGATACTAGTGCTTCATATTTAAAGGGGACAATTTTTAATTTACTTGATCAACATTCTTTGAGTCCATCAAGTGTGCATGGACAATGTTACGATGGGGCAAGTAATATGCAAGGTGAGATCAATGGCCTTAAAATGTTGATTAGACAAGAAAGTAAATCAGCTCATTCAATCCATTGATTTGCTCATCAACTTCAACTAACTCTTGTTGGGGTCTCTAAAAAGTGTGTTGAAGTGGAAAAACTTGTAGTATTGATCTCAAATATTTTTAATGTATTGGAATATTATTTTAAGCGTATGGATAATTTACGAGATTCTCAAAAATGAACAATTCAAGTGGCATTATATATGGGTGAACTTACAACCGATAGGGGCTTGAATCAACAACTTGGTCTTTCAAGAACTTGTGATACTCGTTGGGGATCTCATTATAAATCCTTTAACAATTTTATTGTTATGTTTGGCTCTATTTTTGAGGTTCTTGAATCACTTGCTCTTGATGCAAGGAGTATGGATGAAAGAGCCAAGGCAATGGGACATCTTGAAGCTTGTCAAACATTTGAGATTGTGTTTATGCTGCATTTGATGAGAGATGTCTTAGCAATCACAAATGAGCTTAATAAATGCTTACAAAAAAAAGAGCAAGATATTGCAAATGTCATGCTACTTGTTGAAGTAGCAAAGAGAAGGTTGCAAGTCTTAAGAGATGATTAATGAGATTCTCTTATTGCCAAGGTATCTACATTTTGTATCAAACATGATGTTTTGATACCTCACTTTGAGGAGACATATGTTATCTCTTTAAGATCACGGCAGAAACTTTCTAACTATACAATCTTACATCATTATCGTGTTGAAGTGTTTTACAATATCATTGATTGGCAACTTCAAGAACTTAATGATCGTTTTGATGAGGTGACTACCGATTTGCTCCATGGAATTGCTTGCTTGAATCCAATTAACTCATTTTCAAGTTTTGACATAAGAAAAGTAATGAGAATGGTTGAATTATATCCAGATGACTTTGATGAATGCAATTTGAGTATTCTTGAGAATCAACTTGCAAGTTACATTGTTGATGAAAGGTTCTCCGATCTAAATGGGCTTTGTGATCTTTCCAAAAGATTAGTTCAGACAAAGAAACATTCAAATTATCCTCTAAAACTTGCTCTACTTTTACCAGTTGCCATTGCCTCCGTTGAAAGAGCTTTTTCGGCAATGAAGTTTATCAAGAATGACTTGCGGAGTCAAATGAGTGATGATTTTTTTAGTGGTTATTTGGTACCTTATTTATAAAAAGATGTATTTGATAAGATTTCTAATGATGTTATTATTAAGACATTTCAAGATATGAAACCTCGTAGAAAACAATTGTAAAAATGTATGTAGTTGTATTTTCAAATGTAAAACTCTGTTTTGATAGGTTTATCCGCATGTTTGGTTTCTTAACCTCCCTTCAAGGTTGTGTAGTTTTGTAATGTAATGAAATCATTTTATGCCAAAAAGAATTTTTGTGAAGAAATAGTATTTTCGCTTTGATTTGTGTTCTTTGTTAGTCTTTCTAATGTTAAATTTGTGCTTGCTCTCCATTTGCATTTTCAGGAGCCGAAGAGAATTCTAAAGGAATTGAAGAACTTATAGAACTTTTTGAATGAGTTGTGCTACTTTATTATCATTTTATAGATATGTACTTTAAATTTGTTTCTTAAGATAAGTTGTAATTGTAAGAAATTATTTGAATTAAGGATTTTTTTTTGTCAACCCGTTTGTTAATCAATCCGTTCATATATGACCCGACCCATTTATTTATGGATAATATTAGCGTGTTTAATTTTTTTTTTGAACCTCTTTGATAAAATTCCTGCCTCCACCACTGCTTGGTGCCCTAAGTGCATACATGGCAAGAAGATATCCATGTATCACACTTGGTGCCCAAGTATATACAACTATATATACCCCTCTTCTTGTAACAAAAGAAAAGAAAAAGGAGAAAAGACATAAAGACACCATCAAAGTTGTCCCGTATTTGCATAAAAACATCTTAACTTTCAAAGTGTCCTATCACCCCACAGAACTATTTAATATCATTGTAAATGGGTCATTTTGACCCATTCCCTCGTCTATGTAGTCGCACGTGTTTCTCACTCCCTATGATGGGATTCAACCCGACCCGACCCTATTCTTTAAAGAAAAGTCGTCTTCTCTTTTCCTTTTCTTCTCTGTTTGGCCTGTGCCTCCACTATTACTATCATCATTCTCTCCTGAAAAGGAAATTTCCATTAATTTTTCTTCATTCAGGATTTTTTATTCAGTTATGGAGTTAGGTGAGAACAAGATTTTGAATGTGGGGTTGCTTTTAGTTGCAACCCTTTTGGTAGCAAAGCTCATATCTGCACTAATTATGCCCAGATCTAAGAAGTGTTTGCCTCCAGTGATTAAGGCATGGCCTATTGTTGGTGGGTTAATTTGTTTTCTTAAAGGGCCAGTTGTGATGCTTAGACAGGAGTATCCAAAGCTTGGGAGTGTTTTTACTATGAATTTGTTGAACAAGAACATCACATTCTTCATTGATCTAGAAGTTTCTGCACATTTTTTCAAAGCTCCAGAAACAGATCTTAGATCTTAGCCAACAGTGGTATCTTATTTTCTTGGGGAAGATGATGAAGTCGTCAAACAGAGAGCACCAACGTTGATCTTGCTATGGAAAAAACCATGAAATCGAAAAATTAGGGCTACCAACGGCTATTTTGGGTTTAAATTTGGAGAAGATGACATAAATTAATTAAATAATTAATAATAAAGAAAGAAAATGACACGTGGCACTTTTAAACTGGTCCATTGCAGTGAAAACACTGCATGACACGCCTCATGTGCGTGGTAACAACCTAGACGAGGGAATGGGTCAAAATGACCCATTTACAAAGATATTAAATAGTTATGTGGAGTGATAGGACACTTTGAAAGTTAAGGTGTCTTTGATGGTGTCTTTATGTCTTTTCTCAAGAAAAAATAAGGAAAGAGTAAGTGAAAGAAAAACATTCAATAATAGAGAAAAGCTACTACCACTACCACTTTGTGCATCTCTCTTTCTCTCTTTTTCTTCTTTTCATTTTATGTTACTACACATGCTTTAATTTATAATATATATATATATATATATATTGTATTAGTTATTAAGTTAGAAGCCCAAAATTATTATTTTTTAAAGGAAAAGACCAAATAAGTGCAGCCCAAAAATACATTTGATCAGCCTAAATCCCACCAAAGGAGACCATAAAACTTACATAAATATACTATAATAACAAAAAGGCAAAATTTTCAAAATGTCAATATTTTGACATTTAATAGGACTCCTTAGCCACACTTTCAATATTTATTTAAAATGTCAATATTTTAGTTTGTTATGTATCTGATTTATGTATTTTTATTTGTTTGATTTAAAAGAATATAATTATTTAATAACAGAAAAGAGAAAATTTTAATTATGTTTTTTTCATAATTTTATGCCAATAACTTTTACATTTTATGTGCTCACTTTACCATCCAAATTAAAATTAGTATATTGCTTTCATAATGAAAACTAAAATTGTATTACATGATTGCAAAATATATATTTTTTCTTTTGTTTGTATTACAAAAATATTATTGATTGTATCCCAATATAATAAAATCATTACATATGAATATGATATATGAAAGGATACAAGAGTATCGAAAAAAATAGCATACATGGTGGAAATAATACAATCATTGAGGAAGGATGCAATATTTCAAAAAAAAACACAAATTAACTATGAAAGAACAGGATACAAGATTCTCGAAAAAAATAGCATACATAGCGAAAATAATACAATCTGTTGAGGAAGAATACAATATTCTAAAAAAATACAAATTAACTATGGAAAAAAAAGGATACATCTATGCTTAAGAAATACATATCTTGGAATGACTACAAACTAAAAAAGAAATACAATATTTTTAATAAAAATACAAATGATGAGTAAAAGAAAAATAATTGACAACAAAATTAATATGAATACAATTCTGATATGAATACAATTTTTGCAACCTTCTTCTCGGACTCTCTATTTCTTCTTCTTCTGTATTTTTGCAACCTTCTTCTCGGACTCTCTATTTCTTCTTCTTCTTCGTCTACTATCTTTCTTTTTTCTGATTTTTCATTCACCAAATCCTAATTCAAAAATCTGTATTCACTTGTGCATAAGTAACCCTATAAGCAAATTTCAAAATTATCATGTATAAAAAATCAAACAATAAATGATGTATGAATGCCAGTGTAAATTTCCACAATCTACTAAATATCAAATATGAAAACAAAAATACAAAAAAAAATGAACAATAGTACTTAAAAGATGAAAAATCTGTAATAGATAAAAGAGAAAAATCTCACAAAATACTTGGTGAATATGAAAACAAACTCACAAAAGAATCAAACAATATAATATTGCTTAAAAGACGGAAAATCCAAAATACAAAATACTTAGTGAATATGAAAACAAAATCACAAGAAACTTCACAAAATACTTTTTGAGTACGAATTTACTTTATCAATGGGGGAAGAATCTTTTGAATTAATTGTGAGATTTCTTAAACAAAGTATAGAAAATTCGAAGAGTTGATTTTGTTGAACAAAGAAAGGAGATAACAATGATGAAAAGGGGAAGAAAGAGAGAGGGAATGATTTTGGGTAAAACCTAAAAAGAGGCATAAGTGGGTAATGAGTTTTTTTTTTTATCGGATAGTGGAATAAATAATGGTCTAATATGGGCATGATTTGAGAAATAAAAGGAAAGAAGATTAATTATATTAGGATTCAATTTATTTTCTAAAACATTGACATATTGACATTTTTAATAATTATTTTAAGTACAGATATTTTTAATAATTATGTTAAGGATTGTGACTTGTTTGATAATTTTGCCATAAAAAAATATTTACCATTTATAGTAATAACATTTTTTTTCACTTGATCATTTTTAATACATTTATAATACATATTACAAAGAATAATTTATTATTCACATATAATACAAATTTTATTGATGGATAATACATTTATCACACATTTTAATACACTTATAATACAATGTGTCAAATTCTTACCAAAAAAACATAATATATTTTAAGAAACATTTATAATACATATATATTGCATACATAATTCACTTTTCATACATGTTGCAGATTTAACATAGTATTGTTATGTATTGCTAAAAATGGTAATAAATAAAAAGTATCGCTAAAATTCGTAATTATTTTTTAAAAGGCGGGTCCCATCCAAGTAATTTTTCCTAAAAATAAATCTTCAGCCCCGAACTAAAACTTAACCTATTTCAATCCTAAATCTATATTTTCGGTTTTCATTATTTCCCTTCTTATCTTTCAGAGAAGACGACATTTGAGCTTTAGTAATGGACAAAGCTCACCATATCCATTTTTGTGCAACCTCCACCTCATCTTATGAAAAATGCCAGACTCTCTCTTCTATAATTCAGTCAAGAAAATGCCAAAGAACTTTTGATATTTCCTATAACGACCGGGTTCCGTCGTTATAGAAAAGCCAATGAGAAAAAATTTTGGGTCGGAAAACTTTTTCGTAGTAACTTGAAATTTTCCAACCTAGTCCAAATTTGGACGAAATCAGAGTCATTAAGGTGTAGGGAAATCTAGTAACAATCAGGTCAATTATTTATGATATTGATTACATGAGTAGTTATATAACTTGTTAAGGAATCCGTACAACTTTACGGAATTGAATTCGGGTGAGTAGAACTCCTGGAATCGATCTTAGCGTGAAGGGTATTTTCTAAGCATCGTGGGTTAGAGGTGTGTTGTGAAATGGGGATTTTGAAATTATTAAAATAGTTCATTGTTTCATGCAAGCCTCTCTGGCGGGGCCACTACAGCGGGATGAGGGTCACTGTGGCGGGTTCAACGCGACTTAAAGTCGTAAATAAACCCCTAAACGACCTTATTTTACACTTTTCAATTTTTAGAGCTAAGGAACGAATCTGAGGAGACTCCTAACAGTTTTCCACCATTCTTGAGGCTAAAGGTAAGCTTTCCACTCCCCGAATCCGTTTTTCAATCCGTAGAACGTAATAGAATGGGTAATTATCTATGGGAAAGGGTTTTGATATAGATTTTATGGTGAAGACAACCCTAATTTGAATACTTGGGATCATGGGTTTGATCTACGGTTCATAATATTGTTAGTAATTCAGGTAATTAGTGATTGTTTATTGATTCCCGTATTGTATTGATTGTTTGTAGACCAAGAACAAGCAGAACAAATCCAGAAAGGGAAGGATCAAGTTTCTTAGGGTTTCAAGCTTGTTTCGAGGTAGGTGATGGTTGTGATTCTATGATTGTGTGATGTATGTTTGTTCTTGCTTCATTATAATACATGTATGTATATGAATGTTGCATTATTGATCACACTTGTTGTTAATGTGATAGATGAATGATGATTGCCATGAAATCATGACTTAAATGTATGATCTTGAGGATGTACTTGTGATTGTGATTATGGTGTGTTGAATGGATCGGATACCACGTTCCGGCATAACTAACTTGGATCGGTTGTCACGTTCTGGCATAATCATTGGATCGGGTACCACATTCCGGTATGCTAACTATTTGGGTTTGGGTTCCATGAGAGGATCAATGATTTGATATAATTGTGTATCTTGAGTAATGTGAAGTTGTTCATTGTTCGTTGTTCGTAAATGTGTTAATATTGTATATATATGCATGTGATTATATTGTTGTATTGACTTATGTATGTTACACTTAGTGGGATAGCCATGTGATCCTACCATTACACTGTGGTTGTGTACTGATACTGCATTTGCTCTTATTTTTGTTGAGTACAGGGCATCTTCAAACGGCTACTGACAGACCTCGCTTAGGAGATCAGTGATCGTTTGAATTCAAGGGTGAGCCAATTCTTCCGGGCTGCCATGGGTTCTCTTTCGTCTATGTCCATCATTTCCGAACCTAGACTATGTTCTAGCTAGTTGATTAGTTCATTAGATTGGGGTTGCATCCCTTCATGTTTAGACTTGTTGAACTTTAGATGTTTTGGTACATTGACTTTCAGGTTCTAGGTTGTTTTTTTCCGCATTGTTTAGTTCGTTGTTAGACTTTTGTTGGAGTTTATGGGAACTCCCTACTTATTTCCTTAGTACTTAACTGCTTTCATATACTTAAATGCTTTGGTTTTTAGATTAGTTGCTTGGTTTGGGTTGTAGTAGTGGTTCTCCCACCGGAGGGTTAGTATGGGTGTCAATCACGACGGTCTGGGTCTTGACATTTCCGAGGAAGAATCATCAAGCAGAGATTTCAAAATTCAAACGCTCATTTTTCATTAAAATCCCACCCAAACACGAACCCTAGCCCCACATCACCTATAAATACTCGCATTCAACCCCATTTTTGGAGGAGAACATTTAGCCACCACACCTTGCACTAAGCCACATTTTCTTTACTGTATTTTTGTTTGATACAGATTATATGTTGTTCCTAATTAAAATGTGAGGTGTTATGGTTGTAGCATATTGGCAGTAAACTCACATCATACATTTGTGTAAATAAATACAATTTTAAGCTTGTTTCTCATTCGGGTGGTAGATTTATGTGTATAAATTTTATTCAAACAATTTAAACAATGGCATGTGTAAAATCTCAAAAAATCTTGTTTGAATTCTTTCATATCTTGTTCTTTTCTTTGTTAGCTTTGTATTGTAAAAAAAAATAAAAATTGTTGACATATTGTTTGAAGCCTTTCCCTTGATTCAAGTTTTTAGTTTTAAGTCTCTGCCCTTTCTAGCTAGTTGAATTAAGTGTAGAATTTTCTTATTCCCATTTTGAGTGATCATATATATAATATCTTGCTTAAATATGAGGGTATTTACCTATTTTTTATGCTTTAAAGTTGTTGTAATAGTGACTTTGGGCTTTGTTCGGCATTTGCGTGTTTTCATACTTTGAATGGTATACTCATTGTACTATGTAAGGCAATCCAATCTAGAATAATAGGAGTCAAGTAGAAAAAAGAGGAATTTGCAACTATAATGAATATTCAGGAGCGAAGGCCAAGTCAGATGCACGCATACCATAGCCAATCACTTCAAAGCCCACATAGCCAAAAAATTTCACCTATTTCTTATCTTTTTATAACACCCAATCAACATACTACCAGAAACCGCCCACATATCAAAATCACCACATTACCAACAACCATCCCGTTACCAACCTCCAAACAATTCAGCAACTCCACCAATCGTCAAAATTTTGACAAAAGGAAGACTTACACACCTCTAGATGAGCCTTATGCCCAACTCTTTGAAAGGATGAAAACAGTAGGAGTGATCCAACCAATTTCTTGGAGAGCTATCAAACCTCATCCTAAGTGGTTTGATGAGTCTAAGCATTATGCATATCATTTAGGGGCTTCTGGACATGATGCAAAAAGTTGTTTGGCTCTCAAAGATATGTTTGAGATTTTGATCAAAGAAAATATAATTCAGCTTAAAGGAGCCTCTCTAAATGTGAACAATAACCATTTGCCTAACCATGGGAATGTGGGTGTGAATAGATTCTGGAGCTGAAAGGACAAAAAATTGAGTGAAATTTCCAAAAGGGCGACAAGAATAAGTTTGAAACCAAAAGGGTAATATTTAAACAGGAGGGAGATGGCGTTAATTGGGGTAGCAAAGCGCAGGTCCCTATGTGCCTTACAAGGCGCAAGGAGACAGAGACTTACAAGTCACAGTTTGTCTGCGCCTTGTAAGGCGCATTGGTTCCTATGCCTTTTTCTAAATAATAAAAGAAAAAAATTGGCCCCTAAAATTTTCCATGCAAATTTTTCTGTTTGCACCAATTTTGCAGTACAAAAAAGAAGTTTTTATGAGTTGATTTTGCCAGATTCAATTTTTCCAGCATAAACACATATACGTATTAGTTGATTGGCATGGTCTAATTGTTAGAACTTTAGAAGTGGGTATTCAAATATATAGTATGCTTATTGTTTTCTCAACTAAAATCGATATTTTGAAACTAACAAAACCATCAGAATTACATTCTGGGATAGTTTACCAAGTTTTGACCAAAGTCAAACATCTAACCTTCAAAAATTCCAAAACATAAAAATTGCATAAAAACCAAACGAACTTCCCAGTGACCATTTGGTCAGTCCTAGCAAGTGATAAATGACTTGGGGCAGCTACAAGAAAGCTCTAAAGGCTAAAAATACGGGAAAACAATGAAAATGACCTAGAGGATCATTACACAGTGTTTGCAAAAAAGCATAAATACATGATACTCCCTCCATCCCATTTTATGTGGCAACATTTGACCGGGCACGGAGTTTAAGAAATAAATGAAGACTTTGAAATGTTTACCAAATTGCTATTTAAAAAGTAGACTCTTTTTTCTCTCTCCTCATAAATGTATTGGAGTATTATTTTAAGATTAAGTGGGACCAATAAGGATAAAAGAGGAATTGTACTTTCATAAACTTACCATATAAGGAAATGTGACATTCTTTTTGGGACTGACCAAAAAGGAAATGTTGCCACATAAAATGGGACGGAGGGAGTATATGTTTATTGACTCTAAATGGGGATCCTCGATCCAGAGGTGGAAATCTCGAAGGACTTGCAACTATCTCACTAGACATATCACTAAGAAAATGGAATCTGCACATGATCATGTTAATACATTGCTTAAACAAGCTACAAATCCAAAATTAAAGACACGATATTTTTCGTGTTCAGAGAATTACAATGATGTCATTGATGATCTAAAGGATTGCCATCTATTTTGAAGTTTAAAGACTATACTGGTTAGAATATTCATGCCTCTGCTGCTTTTGATGATCCATCTATTGTGTGATGATAATTTTTCTAATCTACCCATCAGAGTGCCCCAATTGAAAGTTTCTAGTGACAAGCTTCAAGAGCTCATTGCTAATAATTTTGGTTATTAGCAATATATTGAAAGGGTAATGATACATAGAAATTTATAAATTTATATAGTGCATTGTAATGACTCGAAAGTTATGATATCAATTAGCTTTCCTTTTCGATTTTAGCTCAAGCGCTTAATCAAATATTTTTAAATTGTTTTCATGAGTAAATATATGTCTTGTTTTTCATTTCTTTTTCTATGGTGACTTTTTTTTACTATATGTAAATATAATGATGTAAATAAAATGTAAGAATACATCTATACATAATCTAAATTAATGATAACTAAAACAAAATACGCTTAATTAAAATAGAAAAGTAATATTGAAAAAGATGGATCCTTAACTTCACAATCTTAAGAATCAATTGTACTAGAGTAATTGTCACGATTCGAGCCTACACCCTAGACGTGGCCGGCACTCGAGAACCATTTCTGGTCCCCAAGAGAACCCTCATCATGGCTAACTACAAGCGAAAGACTAACTCAAGCATACAAAGCTTAAAACTAAATAAAATTCATTGAACCCAATTACAATATATTTAACTCAAAAGATTAACTCTAAATAAAATAGTATATTCAATTCGCAAGAAATAGGCAACTCAAGCCTTTAAAACATGTAATAAGATAAATGAAACAGACTTCTCAAACTCTACTGTCTATCTATGAAGCCTCTAAATGACAAAGATGGAAGTCGGGACAAGACCCACAATATCCTGATGAAACTGAAAAGTAAATGAAATCCTCCGAAACCAAGGAGGCTCACTAGAGCTATCTAGAACTGCAGGTGGTATCAACGAAGCGTCTGTTGATGATCCTGAATACATGTATCTGCATCATGAAATGATGCAGGCCAACTGGCTCAGTACATTGAATGTACGAGCATGTAAGGAGAATTCTAAAGCATAAATATAAGCTTGAAACTGGTGGAAAAGAAACATACTTACTTCTTCTTAACTCACTCAACTTAACCCAACTCAAAGAAACATAGTTCAACTCAAGGAAACATAGTTCAACTTAACTCAGAGAAACATAGTTCAACTCAACTCAGAGAAAATAGGACTCAACTCAATGATAAGATATTCAACTCAGTGAAATAAGACTCAACTCAATAATAAGATACTCGGCACTAGGTACTCGACTCTGGATATTCAACTCTGGATACTCAACTCAATATAAAGCAACAATAAAAGATGCAATATATGGAAAGCTTTTAAAATAGTAGATAGCAACTCAATGTATTAGAAAATGCAACGTAACTCTATTTGTATGCAAGAACACAAAATATCTCTGTGTATATAAGAATACAAAATATCTCTGTGTATATGAGAATACAAAATATCTCTGTGTATATGAGAATACAAAATATCTCTGTGGGAGTTTCTCTAATCGACAATCATCAATATGAGTTATGTGATGATGTAGCGTCTTGCCTCACACTGCCATGGCCGTCCTATACTTTGCCGGGGTATAGAACCTACTACTAAGTGGATCCAGTACTATTTTATGCTAAAAAGCATTAAGGAATCATCTAAAAAATATGACCCTTTCTACCCACATTGGCTACATGGTTTATGGGGGCTGTGAGTTATCTGAACTCTCCCCAATATCGGTGTTCAATACTACTCCCAAAATATACTTGCTCATATGTTTTTAAAAACATAAATCTTTATGTGGTTTGGGATTATTACTCAAAAAAAAATCTCTTAATTGAGATGGTACTCTAAACTGCTCATGAAAACTCTTTTGGAAATCGGTGTTTCATCTATGCTTAAATGTAAAAACATTTACTCTTGGGATTACTTAGTTCTCATATATCATTTTAAATAAAATGAACTCAGTTCTACTCTTCCTTAAACTCATGTGCTCAAGTCTTAAACAAAGTTAAAAAGATTTGTCATGCGGAATTATGGGCATGAACAACTCAACGCAAACACTTCATGGGTAACATGTAATAGTTCCATGATTAGGAATATAATCTCAAACGGGTTAGGAACTCAATACTTAAGACTTAGAACTTGAAAATACTACTCCTCTCAAAGATTCTCAAATTATGAAGTTCATGCAGAATTATGCGGATGAACGACTCGACTCGAGGGTCTACTTAATAATATGGAACTCGTGTATACGACTCTTCTCATTCTCATACTTACTTCATCAAAACTTAGCTTAAATCAATAGTTGATCTCAAAGGATTCACAATTGAACTCAAAGACTTTATTGAACTCTACTCTTAACTCTCTCTTGAATTTGAATTATGAACTCACGAGTTGGATCTCGTGATGATAAATTAGACTCATGAATACATTCTCCTCATTCTCATACTCATTTGTACGAGTCGTGAAACAAGTTATTAGAAGTGTAGAAGACTTGGATTCTATTGCTCAACATAATTACACTCTTATCTACTCAATACATCCCTCAAAACACTCACTTTCATCTCAAGAATTCATCAAAACCCCAACAAAACAAGATTTAGAATGAAACTTCAAGAACGCTTATAAAGAACTTAAATCTTGCAATCTTTATGGACGAATTCGAATATGAAAATCATGTTTGGTGTGTGGGTGAACGAACCCAACACTATGAAAACTTACATACCTCTTAGGGATCAAACCCATGGAGAAAATCCGCAACAAAACTCAAGAACCTCGACGAACGTCTTGATCCTTTCATCTTTTCTCTTCTTTTCTCTTCTTGAACTCTCAACTAAAACGCTAGGCGTATATTAGGATTATAAAACTGAACCTAATTAGATTAGACCCCTAAAACCTTACTAAAAACAAATTAAATTTGATTGGGTAAGGAAAAGATCAAAATATCCCTTACTATTTTTGGGTAACTTTCCTTATTTGGACAGCCCGACTTCAAACGGGCATATCTCCCTCATAGGAGCTCGAAATTTAGCAAACTCGGTGGCGTTGGAAGATAATTCAAAGACCTTTCATTTGATATCTTATGAGGCACCTAACTCATCTTGTACTGAAAATTAAGGTCGTTGAAGTTGACCCAAAACTGAAAGGAAGTTAGGAATGACTTGAATGAACTCTCTTTAGTTCTTCTTGGAACTCAAGGTGATACATCTAGTGACCTTAACACTCAAGAATTTTAAATTCCTCGGTAAAATCCTTCTTACAACGAAGGATGGTTCGAGTTTTAGTTCAAAAAAATTCTGGGTGTTACAGTAATTTCTTACGGATGTCATACAAACTCTTTCTTCCAAAATGAAAAGAAATGAACCAATTAACCTAAGTTTACATCATTAATAATGGGAACCTTATGATTCACACAAGTAATTTTAACAATTTAGTCTACAACAAAACAATATATAATTATCTTAATTAAGAACCTTCAGAGTTTAAACTAGTTAATTGTAATTAAAAATTTATCAAACATGAAATATAACTTATAGTCTGGTTGGTCAAATTTTTTATTTGTCAAAAATGCTTATTTAAAAAAAAAAATTGAGATGTTTGGTCAAACTTTTGAAAGAGAATAAATATTTTTGGAGAGTAGTAAAATTAAATTTGTTTTTTAAAGCTAAAAAGTACTCTTTTTGTTTGAAAAATGCTTTTGAAAACATATATTTAGAAGCAATTTGGAAAAGTTTGACCGAACACTAATTATTGTTCAAAGGTGTTTTTTTTTAATTTGACTAGTCAAACATGAATGATTCTCATCAAAAGTATTTTTGTTAAATACTTTTTTCTTTAAAAAAAAACATTTTTAAAAATTTGATCCAAACTGACTATTAATTTAGTTTTGGAAGGTATATAAAATCGACTAATTAATATATTATTCGTGAATTTTGCTCTATTAAAATAATATCTAATCAGCCAAACATCACTATAACAATATTGTTACATAAGTGACATTCCAAATTTATTATCCTCCCTACCCACCCAAAACCCCAAACCAGCGGCGGCTCTATGCTTTGTAAAATAAGGCTTATGCCTTAGGGCCCCAAATTTTGGGGGCCTAAATTTTTATCAAGAATAAATTATGTCTTAAATTTTTATAAAAATATTTGATTATTTATGATAAAAAGTATAATATTTTTAAGAAATATATTATTTCACCCACTTTAACATCTTTTGTACATTATTAAAAATAAGAATTAATAGTGAAAAGTGTTGAACAAAGTGAATTACAAATTATTTTTATTTGTTTTTAAATTTTTGTTTCAAGCATTACAACATAGCATATTAAAATGGGGTATACCAAGTCATCAACTCTTGAAATTCTATGATTCTACTCTTATCTTTATTTAATATTTGTCAACTTATTACTTATAGAATTATGTTGACAATTCATATAATAATTGTCTCACTGAAATGATGTTTTTCAATGTTGAGCTAATAAAATCTTAACTAAAACTAATAACTGAAAAAACAATATTAAATACTAATAATTTCCATCTAAATAGTGTAAGAAAAATAAAAATTAAATAAATATGTATACGAAGTTTGTTTATATTTTAGGCTTCGAATTGAAATTTCGCTTTAGGCCCCCAATTACGCTGAGCCGCTCCTGCCCCAAACCCGCACCCCTTGACCATCACACCCCGTACCATCCATGAACCCCCACCCCTACCTGCCTCCTTAACGATTTGCTAGATAACATATAAATGATCTTGGGATAATATTTTCTTGCTTACCTACCAAACACTAAAAAATAAGTAAGAGATTGCTTGCTTTTCAAGAAAACACTTTCTTTCATACTAAAAACACGTCAAGTATGAATGACAATGAATTAATCAGACTTGTAACAAAGTCTTGACACAATTTCCTTCTCCAACTATTTTTTTTCCCCACTTAAACCTATAGGATTCTAAAATCTTTAGAGAGTGTAACAAAATATTTGATTTACGTGAATTTGGTTGTCATAACGAGATTATAATCATGCTTTGACTTCAAGCAATCAATCATTCAAGGTTCGTTTTGTATCTAGTAAAGAAGCAAGTTATTCATATAGTATTAATTAATACATAAGTTATACGACGTTTGATAGCTAGGAAGATAGGTCTATGCTATCTATACTAATAATAATAATAAGCAGCCCAATACTGACTAGACAAGTAGAAAAGTATGCTATTGGTTGATGGTATCTGGCATGAATTTGAGAATAGCAAGATAGAAAGCAGGCTCATCTACAAATTTGACTACTTCAAATGAATGGTGTGCAGCAACATTTTGCAGCAGCATCTTCTCTGGTAAGTTTGAGACAACCACATCAGGATATTGTTTCTGTTGCTCTTCAACCATTTGTCTGCCTTGTGGATGACTAATCACAACTCTTGCACCTGAACATATAAAACCGACTTTCAGTCTTGACGAAAACATAAGATCAAATGAAGTAGTAATCTGACAGAATTTCACCTGGCGAACAACGTTTTCTTAGTGCATCCAGAATTTGATCAAGTTCAAACGGCAATGCAGGAAGGAAGTAGAGAAAAACAACATCAAAAGGTGTCCACTTATCTGGTATGTATATCAATTCCCCTTGCCAACACTTAACCTTGTCGTATTTTTCCTTGATGCATGCTAACATGAAAAGAGAGTCATGAACGACAAGTAGTTGCTTGCAATTCGATGAATCAACTACTCTATCAACAAATTCATCAGAACTAATTGCTATCACAACCTTGGAAGTCTCCGTGATCTCTCCTGCTGATATGATCTCATCAATTTTTTGCTTATGTTCTTCACTGGAATCTGGATACTCAAGAAATGACCAGTCCTTTTCCATTACATCTTCAAAATTAATCATAGATACTGTTCCGTCATTTGATGAAGCAATAGCACTACAACAGGATTTCAAATTACTGGACGGAAATGGATGAGGGGATGCTAATTGGACATGGATTGAAAGGGTAATGTTACCATGACTATTGAAAGCATATTGTTGGTAGCAACTATGAGCTTGCTGTAAACTAAGACGTTGTCTTGATACGTGAAGAGGTGATGTAAGTGCGAGGAAAGACAAGGATGATGACATAGAGCTCATTGGTCCAATACTCTCTACAAATGCCGACAATTGATATTTGGGGAGAGACGAGATAAAATTCCTGGTTATAAATATGTCTTTAGCCTACAATTTGCATATTCTTCTGTGTGTCACCCCTTCAGAATTGTGTTTTCATCTGCACTGAAGCAAATACTTCTGAGCTTTTGTGCACTGCCATTAGATTGAAAAAAATGTTTTATGGAGATGAAAGAGGCCAAACAATCTCCATATTTAAAAAGAAAGAAAAGCTTAAAGTAGTTCAATAAGACATGTAATAAAATCTAATGCGGTCTTCTCAATAAGCAAGTACTTAATGATTGTTGCTTGGACTCTTCAAAAATGTCAACGGGTGTGTATCAGATTCGCCAAAAGTAGTGTATTTTTGGAGAATCCGACACGGGTATGGCATCAAAAGTGAAGAGTCCGCGCAACTTAGCTTAATGATGGTGTCTAGCAGTGTGATCAATGTGCAAGAGCTCCATAACCCATTAAGAGAGGTATAGATTACTTCAAAGATAACAACAATGTTAATTAGCAGACAGAATCTTAGAATCGGTCAGTTGCCCTGGCTTTAAAAGATGTAGGGTGACATGTTAAGGTAATGGAGAAGGCTTGACAGGAAGAGGAGGAAATGCAGATCAATTGTGAAATCCACTAGTACCAATGAAACCCGAAAACACAACCTCTTTTCGACCTCGAGTCTTAACAACAAGTGAACTCTTGCTTTAGGGCCTATCTCTTGTACTAAAGAAAAAGTATGATGATTCTTTAACATACAAACGGAAAAGAATCTCTTATGATTGTTTGGTGTGAGGTATAAGGTATAATTGTTCCAGGATAAAATGTAGGATTATTTTATACCATGTTTGGTTGAAGGTATTAGATAGTCATTGGATTAGTTATCCCATCATATTTTCCATAGTGATGGGATAAGTTATCTTAGTTAACTTGTTCCCAACCAAACGACCCCTTAGTCTCTATCCTTAATTGAATGAAGAAACATTGCTTAAACACACAGGGAAAGGAGGAAAGATTAAATCTTGTCAATTACTAATTCATTCATCAGTAATGTACCACATACACTATATTAATTACATCTTGACTACCAAAAGCTTGTTAAACCAACTACCTCAATATTCTTTCCACTATAGGCCATAACCCAAATTGGGAAAATTATTCATAATCCAAAAAAAATACAGAAACCCTTCAAATCTCTACTGTATTCAAGAACATAGCCCAAAACAATATTAAACTTCATCTATACATAAGAAAGAAATGAACAAACTTCAAATATATTTATCTGAGTGAACAAACTTTCATAGCCCAAAACAATATTAAACTTCATCGAAAGAAATGAACAAACTTCAAATATATTTATATGAGTGAACAAACTTTCAAGTAACAAATAGATAGAAAAGAAAGAGCGGAGCTAACCTGGAAATGGTTTGAAAATGGGAGTTGCGAAGCTGAAATTCTATCCATTTGCATACGGAAGAAACAGGCAGAAAAGTTGAGAATGGAAAGGAATAATTGGGCATCGTTAGAAGTAACCAAAGCCCAGCTAAAAGGTCAGGCCCATATACGGATGGCACAACATGTGCATAAATACCCAAAATTGGTGTCCCATCTATGTTATACATAAATAACCAAGTTTATAAATTTTTATGACACATTTCGAATTTCAAAATTCAAATAAATCTATTTTTTTATTATATATTTTTTATATATTTTTTAGATTGTTAATTATTGTGACTTATAGTACTTTTGACGCATTTTATAAATATATAAATTTCATTTAAAAAATAATTGATATCATGTGCGAATTCCCAATCAAACTTAAATTGATTGACTCTTGAAAAAAGAAATGTGTTGCATAAATTGAGATAGAGGAAAAATATAAGTTTAGCTACTTTTCAAATAACTTTCACATGCGTAATCAAACTGCAACATTTCACTAAGGATGACAATAGGACGGGTGTAGGGCAAACTCACTTAAAGCTCAACCCTGCTCAAATAGCAGAATTTTTTATTTTTGCATCCCATACACCTCCTGCACTTTGAGAAGGAGACAGTAGTATTGTGTGTTACTTTGTTGATATGTAAAAAAAAAATTTGTTAATGTGAACATTTGAAAATTATTTTTATTATTATTAAAAACATTAGTGTGAATATTTTAATATTAACTTATTATTATAATTTGTGATTGAGTTGTTGTATTCACGAGCAGGTCAACAAGATTACTGCTGGACAGGTGAAAGATTTGTTGCAATAGGCTTAAATCTCTTTAACAAAAGCGAGATATTTGTGCCTCAGCCTGAAGATAATTTATGTTCTTCTCAACTATAATTTGTAATCTGTAATTTTACAAACAATTTTAAGGAGAATCAATGGCTACAATTGAAAAATTCGCGAATGTCAAGATGAGAGATCTTACCAAGTCATTTCGATTCAATGGTAATCACTTCAAGAAGTGGAATGGTAAAGTACTTCTCTACTTAATTTTTTTCAATGTTTCTATGCTTAACTGAGAAGAATCCTAATAAAGTTGACAACATCTCCATCCATGAATGATGATGAACTTATTTATCTTCAAGAAAAAGTAGAAAAGTCCGATTGTGAAAATGTCAGTATTATATTATTAATTGTTTATCTAATTTTATGATTATTATAATAAAACTTACTCTAGTACAAAGAAATTTTGAAAAGCATTGCAGTGTAAGTATGTTATTGAAGAATCAAGAGCGAAAAAATATTTTGCTAACCCATTTGTGTTTCAAATGATGGACAAAAAATTAATGGTAGATCAAGCTCAAGACTTTATAATGTATGTTGGAGAGCTCAAATCCGAAGAGATCAGAATTGGAGAGAATATTATTGTTTGTAGCATAGTAGATAAACTTCCACCTTCTTGGAGGGAATTTCAAAAAACTATGCGCCACAAACAAAAGGAAATTTCTCTTGAGACGTTGATAATGAAAATCTGCATGGAAGAAGAGGTTAGGGGCCAAGATGACTTTTACAATTAGAAGCGAGCAACATCACAGTAAAGATAAATTTAATTAATTCAAATAATGATACTCTTGATTCTCGCAAAAATATTTCTATGAAGCCTAAGAAGAAAATTTTAAAGAAAAATGATGGTAGACCTCACAAAAAAAAAAAATAGTAAAAATAACCAAACACAAAATCAACAAGTTTAAAATAAGGGAATGTGCTTTGGATGTGACAAAAATGGTCATATTGCTCAATTTTGCGAATTTTAGAATTATGGCCCTACACCTCATGCAAACGTTACTGAAAAGCATGATTGAAAATGTTAATGAATAGAGAGAGGACTAGCTCTGGTACAAATTGTCATGTTTGTTATGACAAAGATTGATTTGAAAAATATACTCCTTTTGAGAAGTCCAAAATCATCATGCTTGGTGATTTTTACACCACTTAAGTGCTTGGAAAGGGAGATGTCAAATTTTGTTTACCTATGGAAGGGTATTAAATGTGAAAGATGTACTTTATACTCCTTCCATGAGAAAAAAAAATCAATATCTAGTTTTCTTCTTACCAAAGCAGGCTTCAAACAAATTATAGAATCTGATCAATATGTAATTGTGAAAATGATATTTTTTGTGGGAAAGGAGTATGTTTGTGATGGGATGTTCAAGTTGAATATTGAAATGAATAAAGTTTCTACTTCTATTTACATGCTCTCTTCTACTAATTTTTTACATGCTCATTTTGTGTCATATTAATTATCATTATGTGAGAATCATGAGTAGTTTAAGATTAATCCCAGTGATTATTTATTTTTTTGAAAAGTGTGAGACTTGTCGTAAAGTCAAAATCACTAAAAGGTCTCATTTTCAAGTTAAAAGAAAAATAGCTTTACTATAATTGATTGACAATGATATTTGTGAACTTGGAGAAATTATAACTAGTAGAGAAAATAGATATTTTATCACTTTCATTAATGATTTTTCTAAATTTACATATGTTTACCGAATAAAAATAAAAGTGATGTTCTTGGAATTTTTGAATTTTTAAAGTTTATTTCCAAAGGTTGAAAATCGATTTAGAAGAAAAATAATAAGAACTAGATATGATATATGCCGTGAATAAAAATTAAAATGAGTTTAATTCCTTTGTTAGATCGTTGGAAATGATTCATGAAACTACTCCTCCTTATTCTCCTTCTTCTAATTGTGTAACGGAAAGGAAAAATAAAATTTTAATTAATTTGACTAATGTCATGCTTATTGAGTCAAATGCACTTTTAAATTTGTGAGGTAAAACTATTTTGACAGCTTATTGTGTGTTAAATTACATGCCTAAAAAAAAGACTAAATTGATACCTTTTGAGTTGTGGAAAGATCACTAGTCAAATTTGAAATATCTAAGAGTTTGGAGCTATGTAGCCTTTGTGGGGCTAATTGATCCCAAAATTACAAATGGAATAAAAAAATTACTTGTACTTTCCTTGATTATGTTTTAAATAATACAACCTATAGATTTTTTAATCTTGAAGATAATATTATAATAACATCACGTGATGCTATTTCTCATGAAAATAAATTCTCTTTTGATTCTAAAAATAGTGAGAGTCAACGGATTGAAAACAATATTTTATCACTACTTAATTCTTCTACTTCTATTTTGAAAAATAATGAAAATGATGATTTTGAGTTAATAAGAAGTAAAAGAGGTAGAAAAAGATTTTGGTCCACCTCCAAAGTTTTTTTTTTTTTTAAAAAAAAAAAGGAATATGATCACCAGGAAAATGGAGTATGATAATTACATCCATCTTACTAGTCCTCAGCATTTCAAAAACTAATTTCTGTAATACATGTTACAAGTCCCATCCAAAAAACTGAAGCTTATTATTAATGCCTGTTTTTACAAGTTACCCCCAGTATCTGGTTCTTACTGTGCTTGCATGAAGCCATAAAGCCATCTTTCAGAACTTTGACATTCAACAACAAACTGAATCATTGATCTTCAAGGGGGAACAAAGTGATCCAACTTCTTCATTTATGTCAAGGTGCCTCAAGCAGTAACCATTGTATTCATCTCGGCAAGTGATCCAACTTCTTCATTTATGTCAAGGTGCCTCAAGCAGTAACCATTGTATTCATCTCGGCAAGATAACGACTATAAGTTTGGTGATCAGTAGTGCTCTTGAACCTAGGAATGAAGTCTGAGAAAAATCTTAGAACTGCAGCCAGGTGTTGCGAGTCATTAGAAGCATAAGCTGCCTCAAGAAACAATGAAGGCTGAACAGTATTCACCTGAATAACATCCACTTAATGTCAGAATCCTCAGTCAAACAAGAAATTTTTTCTCAAGTTTGTCTTGAGTGCAATCAACAACAACTGAAGATAAAACCCAACTCCTCACATTCTCTCAGATAAAGGAATGCCAGACACCAAGTTATATGGCACATTATTGCAATACTGTAATCAAGAGATGTTAAAGTACAGTTGAAGCTATCAGGCAGGTTTAGGCCTAATCTCAACTCATGTCCAACAATGGAATCCAGTTAAAGCATGAAAATGAAACCTTCAGATTTTCACACATCTAAACTTAGCGCACTGATATAAAAGTGGTCAACTCAAGGTTTTTTCCTTTGCTTTTTTTCCTGACAGTAAGGTTTTCAAATATCGGATCCAGGGAAAGTTTAAGAATACCTTAGTTTTCCTGGCAAAACGTAAAGCTTCAAGATAATATCCATCTTGAACAAGTAGCAAGACATAGTCATGGTGCAATGCAAGTTCTCTGAGCATATCTAGGCCCAACTTCCTTGTTTGAAAATTATGCCTGCCTGATGCTAGTAATTGCATTGCAACTTCTTTTGAGGGCTCAATTATCTGAAACACAATGAACACAAGTTTAGGGCTCATATTAGGTGTTTGTCGAGGAAATAAACAGCACTCTTGTTGTTGTTGTAGCACTCTTGGTACTTATGCTATAATAATTAGCTAACCTTATTCATGATGAACAATCCAAGTTCTGCATAATTTTCGTTCCGTGCTAGCAGTTGTATCATCAATACATAAATATTCAGAGGCACTTTCAACCTTTCCAGGTTAGCACTGAAAGAATGGATACAGGATCTATAAGATACATAAAGGACAGTTCATGCATCAAAAGTAAAAAACATGTCAGAAAGAAGAGCAGGCAAAAAAAATTCCCTTTTACAAGATGTGTGAACATGGTAAAACTGAAGCAGTTCAGACTGATGAGGATTTAGTTATAGAAAAGGTGAGTCCTATATTTAAGGAGAGCTTTGGATGGGTTTGAACAGTTTGATGGAAATGTTTTCTGAATTAAGTTTTTAGGAACAAATAGAATTGGATCTTTTAATCAAACTAAAAACTAATTGGCAACTATTTAGTTTTAAAACTATCAATCAAACATGCACATTATTAGTTCATCCAGATCATGCTAACTGTTGATAACAATAGTCCTGAAGTAACAAGCATTAGACTAGTAAATTTGTAATATAAAACAGCATAAAAAAGAAAATAAGAAGAAAAAAAATTAGTAACTCCTCCTTTAAACAAACTCGTAAAATGGTATAAACTATTAAACGCATAATAATATGACACAAAGTAGGTAAAATTTAAAAAGGAAAAATAACTTACGGGAGGGGGGAATAACATGTAAAAACTTGTGACCTACTGTTGAGATAAGTTTGGTGTGGTTTGGTTTTGGTTAGACTCAAAACAAAAACAACCTTCCGTTGAGAAAATCTTGTATATTTCTTTTAGGGTCAAAAAATGGATATTTACAGACGAACTGCCTTGTATAATTAATAACAGCTGAAGTACTGCTCCTATATACGTTGATATAACATTCAATGTTTTTTTCTAAATGTGATTAGATAGTGATGGCACTACGGGAATTACCTATTTATGAGATAGCTCGGAGAGAAATTGTATACCTGCGTAGGAACTCAACAATGATTGCAACCAAGTAAGAAGAATCCCCAGCCATTTCCTCCTCTACAGGAGCAAACACAAAGCTGCACAGATCATCTGGAGATATTGCAGCAGAAGTTACGAGAGACTCCTGCTGTTCATCAGTCCTTAGGGAAGTGCTACCTGATCCAGGAGCTTGAGGTCGTACAACAGAAGGCTGAGCTTCATCACCAGATACATCTGTCCCAATCAAGTTACCTCCATTTTGTTCACTACTAGATAAATCGACATTTATAGATTTGCCTCTATTTTTTGCAAAACTAACATTGTCTTCAGACTCTGAAGTAACGGAAGACGATTTGACAATAGACTTGTCATGCGTGCCACTACCACTTTCTTGTTTTGGTGACTTCTCAGAGGTATCTGCTTGACTGATGGATTCATCAATAGCACTATTAACATTAGAACCACTGGTTGAACTTCTCTCCACTTTTGATCCCATATGATGTTTTCCAGTTTTTATTGAAAGAGAGAAACAGTTGACTAGGACATCTATCGCCCTTGCAACCATGGGCACAGGCCGTCGTTCGAGAATAATTGTCCGAGCCATTGCCAAACACAACTGTTTAGCCTGAAACAGACAATGTCAGATGGTGAAAATATTAACTCACTGCATAATATTCAACGAAGACATTTTTGGACAGGCATTGATTGGTAGTTTGGTACAACAGTACCCAATTAATGTCTCATTGGGGTCAATCAGTCAAGGTGAAACTGCTTCTATTCTAACAAATAAATTAGGGCAAACTGCCCAATATTTTTTGTAATAACTCAACATGTTCACGCACCAAACAGAGAAAATTACATTTCTACATGAGCAAGCAGCATCTGCATTAAAGAAAGCAGACCTTATTTGCTTCTAATTTCCTCCTCTGCAAAAATTCGAGGACTGTTTGCACTTCTGAGCTGCTAGAAGAAATGGCCTGCAAAAGATCAAGGTAATAGTAACTAAGACAGTAACTTCCAAATCATGATATTTACTAGCAATCAGAATCTTACCTCCAGATCTAAATGGATCTTCCACAAAACTCCATTGGCAATATCACATATAAGGTCTGGAACGAGGAATAGCCACTCATCTGCATAAATGACTGTTTCACCATGATTTGAGTCCTTTCCCTCCAGACCTTCAACATTTTGACCCATCAATTGAGAGGCTGCAGCATTTGCTCTAGAAAAACCTCTAACCAATAATGGAAGTGGAGCAGATACAGGCACTTGAGAATCTGCAAATATATCATATATGATAACCACCTTCGCATCCACTTGGTGAACAAGCAGTACATTGTCGACTACACTGACAGCTATCTTGGTGGAATAAACTGGCAAAGAACCCTGGAAGTACATTTTAGTAGTCATCAGAGAAGAAAAGTTATTTCAGACAAATATCAAATAAAAATTGGTATCTGCCAGTGCAAATGCAAGCAGAGTAGAGCCCGTTTGGATTGGCTTAAAAAAGTAGCTTTTAAGTCAAAAATAAAAAGTCAAACTTAAATGACTTTTAAGACTATAAATAAAAAGTAGGGGGAGGCCTACTTTTGGGTTAACTTATTTTAAGTCATTTTAAACTTATTTAAGCTATTTTTAACCTTGTCAAACACTTCTTAACTTATTTTAAGTTATTTTTTATATATTGTCAAACACTTCCAGAAGTCAAAAACTGAGTTAAAAGTAGGTTTGACCAACTTTTAAGTCCATCCAAACACCCTCTAAGTACCACATAAAATCCTCCAAAAGTATAACTTTAAGATTTCATTAAGTTGATGCATTTATTTTCCCACAAGTTGTAGGAGGAAACAACTTTTTTGTAATACAAACTCAAACAATCAAACGGCAGACCAATTTATGTTTTAAGGACAAGAAGATCCATTTAGAAGTAAGAGTAACCAAACACAAGGCAACATATCCATTAGACAAAACCCAAAAAACAAAAGAGGAAGAAAATAGAATGTCATATGAATATCCGATACACCATATTCCTCTCCGAAGTTTAACAAAAGATATCTCTTCTTTCACTTAGTCATAAAAGACATTCTGATGCCCTTGAACACCCGAATATCGTTCACTCCTAAGAACTAACTCAGCACTAGTAAAAAATCAATGCTACCAAACGCTACCAATCCTATTTTGAGATTGGTAAGAAACTGTGCTAGTTGACATGTTAAGGAATTGGATTTGGTTCTTCAGTAGTTCTTCATCAGAAACGCTACCAATCCTATTTTGAGACGATGTTTAATATCTGGTTCTTGCATATGTCAGTTATGTTTGTTAATCATCAAAACTTCATATTGTTAGCCTAACACATAACTCTCTTCTAATGGCTCTCCCTAGCTCATAGCTCTCTAGATCCTGGCTCAACAAAATACTTTATCATGTGTTCAAGTGTTCAATTGGAACAAACCATAGTTCATGTGTGTAAATGAAATTTGTTGGCAAGTGTAAGGCGATGTCAATGGATTAAGTCTTCATAAAATGATGTGAGGAGATTTGGACTTTTCTACTTGCCAATGTTGCGAGTTTTCTCTAGATATTAAATACCGTAGAATATGTCATCTCTTCCATAGTTCATAGAATACAAGATGTTTGCCCCACATTCCTTAACAACCACCTTCATGATGGCCCATTTTGTTTGGGTCTTTTATCCCCCTCCCATTACATGTAATGATCTTAATATCCATTAACTACTATTTTCCTTGATTCTTGTTCTATTGGATCGGATGAATGACTCTTGCGTTTGGAACAAATAGGGTTGTCCCCTGTCCTAACTCTCCCCCTTCTTTTCTCCCCTTCCCTTTGTCCCAAAACCTCTTCCTGTACACCACTGGTGAACCCACATTGTTTTGGGCCACTGGGACTTGGCAGGAACCATTAGTGATGCCTCCAATGTACTTAGGAGGTTGGTTTGCGAGACCATTTATGTGTTGGGAGGATCGTTTCTTATTTTGTGCGGTAGCAATTTATAAAGCACACGCTGAAACAGGTGAAATCAAAGGGCATTAGAAGCCTATGGAGAAAGCTCTTTGAATTTAGAGTCTTCCCGGAGCTTTCATCCACCTTTCTCTCCCCCAATTAAACTGATCTACCTCGTTTTCCAGAATGATCCAAGCTTTAGGATTGACTCTCACAGAAGTCTTCCATCTTAACCCCACCTCCCCACCCCGCTCTCCTTCCTTCCCCTCAATCCCTCCTTAACCTCCTCCCTTTTAATACCGATTCAATTTTGTTCCTTTAAACCATTTCATTTTTGGGTATTGAGTGAACTGATTCATACTACCAAACCCGATTTCCTTATCACAGGATGTTGTAGTCCTTTGTGGTTGAAAATTGACTCCACCTATTTAACTTTACTAACACCTTCCCTTCTGCAAGAAGCAGAAAACTGTTCTTTAGTTTTTCAAAACAAATGCCACCTAAATTATACTTTGCTGGAAAAATAATTCCAAGGAAAATTGCAGGAAATTTTTCAGAAAGTCTAAAAAATTTTGCAATTCACTGGTCTGAATCGACGCGAAAAATAGTTTTAAATTAGAATATAGCCACAAAAAATTTAGTTTCAAGTTTTTTTCTTACTTTTTTCTCTTTTTCCATTCACACTTCTTTCTTTTTATTTTTCTTATTTTTACTCTAAAGAATGAAAGAAAAAAATGAAATAAGAATTAGAAACTCAAATAATAGAAATAAAAGAAGTCGAAAAATAATTCATGTGTGAAAAAAACCAAATATATGCCTGAACTTTGCTAGAAGGATCCTATACCTACATAGATTTTTTGAAAATTAATAATCAAAAAACTAAATTTAAAATTAACTTTTTCACTTCCGTTAGATGAAAAGGGTATATGTGAGTCACTTTTGGAACGGTAGGGGTATATGTGAGTCACTTTTGGAATGGCAGGGGTATATGTAAGTCACTTTTGTAATAAGGGGTATATCAGTCTATGTTGCTCGGACTCTTAAAAAATGATGCCACACCTGTGTCGGATTCTTAGAAATGCACTACTTTTGGAGAATCTGGCACGCACCCGCCGACATTTTTGAAGAGTTTGAGCAACATAGATATCATCTCTAAATGGCAAAATTGAGGGGTATGTCAGGTCCTTTTCCCATCTATCTTTATAGCCACATCTACTTCAAATTAATTTCAAAATCTCAAGAGTTAGGAATGCTATAATGTCCTTGCGTACAACTTGGACTATTAAAAAAAAATATGCATGTACCCTTGGTGTTGGTAAGAGCTTACCTGTTGTATCACGGCATCCCGATAAAATCTGTAACAATAGAGTTGCATTGCTATTTTATCAAGTTGCAGGCAGTAAATTCTACCATAACTGTGAATTAACAGGGAAACATGTCACAATTAAGATGAAAAATCTACTTAACAGAAAGATTATGTGAAAGATCTCACTAACGAAAAGAGAACAGGATAAGCACTTACACTGTGACGATATAAATATCCTCTGCAGCAAGGACAGGCTTACTATTTGCCTCAGATTTTGCCATTGCCATGTCAAACCTTGGCAATCGGACTATTCCTACGGATGAAATCTATAAAACAGAATAAAAACTAATGTCAAGCTATCAAAATTGAAAGGATTTAGTGATGAATGCCTTGCATCAATCGAATTCTGAACATGAAGGATTGCAATTATTTTAGTCATGCAAGGCATAATAGGACAAAAAGATAAGCCGAATAAATGACAATCTCACTTCTAAAAACTTTTTCCAGCTACAGGGGCTTATCATAAAATCTGAATAACGAGAAATGATGATCCTTAAAGGTGAAGACAGACATGGATATTACTTCCTAGGAGAACAGATAAAGTTCCCTACCAGTGAAGATTTATATACTTCAGCTCCGAAGCTTTACCTTGAAACCCCCAATCATGAAAAAACTCAAAAACTAGGATGGTAAACTATTCAACCCCCAACAATATAGATCTTCCTAAAGATTATTAAGCCAACCAAAGGAATAAAATATCTGTTTAAGTTACTGTCTAGAGCCTTATTAGCCATTGCTGCATTGTATTTATCACATAACGGACCACAATCATGCTGATATACTGCAAAAGTGATGTTATGCATTTTTATACCAAGAAGGTAGAGATTCTAAAAAGAAAGACACGTAACACCAGAAATAAACCTGATATCCTGTAAGGTTCTTGCACTGCATTCCCGTGGCTAGAAGCACCAATCTACTTTCATGTGTATAGACATACCAGCTCACATTCAGTTTCTTAGTCTCTACCAATTGAAGTGATCTTATTCCAGAACTGCACGAGAATAACTCCAGTCCACTGCAGTTGAGGATCTAGATCAGATATGCATGCCAATCATTTTGAATGGGTTCAAAAATAAGCTTTACTAAATTAATGGCAATGCTTGTTTGGGATCGAAACGTAGTAATTATTGTTATATTATTGAATGACAATGCATACATGATATAAAGGCGTGATATATGATATAATGGCAATGCTCATACCAAGTAACCAAGAAAATTTGATATCCATAAGCACAAAGGAAAAGTTTCAAATTTTCCCCTTTACTATCCGAAATTGCTCAATCATTTGTTACACTTTGGTCCATTCATACCCTTGCCATTAGCAAATATCTCGTATTGGGTGGACCCTGCCTGTCCTAAATCTTCGAGAAAAAGGTGCAGATTTATCCCTCCACTTTTGACTTGACTTACAATTACCCGCAAGTAGGAGTAACATTAGTGGTCAATGTTGGGCCCCCAAAATTGAAATTGTCCACGCACTAGATGTTAAGCACGGGGCATGAGGTGGGGTGTTAAAGAATGACAAAGTCCCACATTGGTGGTTAATGAGATGAGTGGACTTCTTACAAGGCTTGAGCAATCCTCCTCCCTTTGGCTAGCTTTTGGGGTGTGAGTTAGGCCCAAGACCTAATTTAACAAAACTCATCCCCAAACCTCAATCAGAAGTTGGAAATTTGAATTGTATCGAAGAACATTGAAGAACTTGAGTTGAGTTTTGAAAATTCAAATCTGAATTTTGTTGATTGGAAGTATTTGGGTGTGATTGAAACTAGTTCTGCATGGATAAGGGAACTTGAATCTGAAGTTTAAGCATAATTGGAGTTGATTGGAGTACTTGGGGTTCGAAAATTATTTCACCATTAATGAACTTGAAGTTCTTGAGGTGGGTTTTGGATTTTAAAATGGAGCTAGAATTGAGTGGAAAACTCTTGATATTGATTGAGGATACCATAATCCAAAGTTTCAGAGTGTTTGAAGTTGATTTGAGCAAATTTGGATCAGATTTGAGGTGATTTGCAGACAAAAATATGAGCTGGAAACGTAGAATCGTGTACCAAATCATTTAGCCGGAAATTTTCATGGACGTGGACAGATCAGAACTCAGAACTTCAGCCCAATTTCGTCTAGACATTTTACTCAAGACCAAGGCATTTTCGTCTAGACATTTCAAAAAGGCATAATACATATATTGGACCTTAAACTTGGCTTCAAATTTTAACTTTGACCTCCAACTTTCATAGTGCACAAACAGGCACTTTAACTATCCAACCTTTTCATAAATAAACACGCGTGTCTTACCTGGCAAAACGCGTGATGTGCACGTATTTTGCGCGAGTTAGGAGTAATTTTTGAGGCCCACAACAGTAAAAAAATGCTGAAATGACAACTCTACCCTTAATTTATTTTATTTTATTTTTAGTTCTAAAATGGACGTGTAAAGTATTTAATTAGTTGGCAGCCATTGAGTGGCTCACTAATACACGTGGAAGCGTTTGCATTTCACGCTCTTTGGCTCCAAAAATCGCGTGTTTATTTATTAAAAGGTTGGATAGTTAAAGTGCCTGTTTGTGCACTATGAAAGTTGGAGGTCAAAGTTGAAATTTGAAACCAAGTTTAGGGTCCAATATATGTATTATGCCTTTCAAAAATGTCTCCACGTTTTTTGCCTGCACCAGAAAATTTTAGCATTGCATTTTTGATGTTTTAGGTGGATTTTTGGGTCCAAGCTGCTATTTTTCATTCCTTTTCAATTGTTTTGGATTTCCTAAGCTAGATTACGCTTAGTAATAGTCCTACTAAGTATTTTCTAGTTATTTGTGTCTGTATTTTTCTTTTCGTGCCAATTGTTTCGTGCTTTTCTCTTTTATTTTCATAGTATGCTTTTGGTTCCTAGTCCATTTGTTTTCTTGTCCGTTCATTTGAACATAACTTCCAGTCCGAACCGATAATTGAATGTCTACTTGGAGTTCTTTGCAAATCTTGGTTGTGTAAGAGAAATTTGGATAGCCTTGTGTAAAAAATGCTCGAGTGGTGAGTGCAATTGAGCGAGGTTGCAAAGGCCATTGACTTATTAGTGTGAATCCGAGGATTGAATGTCATTGTGAGGATAAACTAAAAATCGATTAGGAACTCTTATTGCTAAACGTTTGTTCATTTCACAGTAAAACTACGGAGGACGGTCAAGGTTCAACTTCTATGAGTGAACCTATTTGGAATGATATTGTGAATTGCATCAAGTCAATTAAAGATGAACAAGTATGATGGACGCTGAGATGCAATGACTAAAATAAAGTTGTGCCACTAGTACACCTAGAGTGTATGTTATGCCAAATTAAGGGAAGCCTAGTGCTACAAGCTACAATACACCTTACTACTACCATGGGTCACCTAGTGGTATGTAAGGTAACTTGACTACACCTCAATCTTGTACATATGCTAGTGGTGCTTCAAGTGTACCTAGTACCCCTAAGCCTTCATAGGTGGAAAGTGTACCGAAGAATGAAAATGTGACTCAAACAGCTACAAGAAGCTATACAAGTGTGTTTGACTCTCTAGCTATGCTTGAGAAGGAAATTGAAACCAGTGGAAGTGAAAAGAATAGCAAGTCTTTGGAGGTACCTTGCCTTGAATTCACTGGTGAAGTGCCATGTCTTGAAGAATGGTGATAAGAATGAAGAATCTTCTGTTGATGTCCATGATGATGTTTCTTGGGATAGTACTTCTTTGGTAGGAACCGTACATGATCAAGCGTTGGTTGAAAGAAAAGATATGTTGGTAAGAAGAGTTGTGATTGATTCCTTGGTGGAAGTGGATGATTCTCAAAGAGATAATCTCTTCTACACTAGATGTATGGTTTTCAATAGGATGTACACTACAGTAGTTAATGGAGCAAGTTGTGATAATTTTTTAATGAGTGCTACCTTGGTGAAGGAGTTAAAAGTTGAAGACCCAAACATCCTCGGCGATGTAGGTTATAATGGTTGCACGATTGTGGAGAATTGAAAGTGAACAAAGTGGTGAGGATTCCTTTCACTATTGAGCGTTATGAAGATGAAGTTGAATGTGGGGTTGTGCAACTACATGCTAGTCATATCATCCTTGGGAGATCTTGTTTGTTTGATAGGAAAGTAGTGCATAAAGAAAGGGAGAATCACCATTTGATTGGAAAGATAAGACGATTACTCTTGAATCGTGGAACCCAATGAAGTCTTGAATGAACAATTGAGTCTCAATTACAATGAAAAGTGTTAGAATAGAAATAAGTATTTCCTACTTAGAATAGGAATAGGAATAAGAATAGGAATCCTAGTTGGAAAAGAATTCCAATATAGTGTCTATAAATAGGGTCTCAATGTAACTATTTAGATACACAATTCAATAATATTTTTCTCATATATTTCTCACATGGTATCAGAGCATTGGTGAGAACAAACAAGTCACCATATGTCTATGTCAATTTTCGGTGACTGTTGGGTCTGATTTTGTTATTCTTTTTTCTGCGATATATAAAGTCAGCCCCCGGTAAAGGACTACTCTTTGAGGATCAAGGCCATGATCATATCATTGGATATACAGACGCTGATTGGGCAGGATCACCGTCTGACAGACGTTCGACATCCGGATATTGTGTTTTAGTAGGAGGTAATTTGGTGTCGTGGAAGAGTAAGAAACAGAATGTGGTTGCTCAATCTAGTGCAGAATCAGAATATCGAGCAATGGCGACAGCAACTTGTGAGCTAGTTTGGATCAAACAGTTGCTGGGAGAACTAAAATTTGGCAAAATTGATCAGATGGAACTTGTGTGTGATAATCAAGCGGCTCTTCATATCGCTTCAAATCCAGTGTTTCATTAAAGGACTAAGCACATTGAGATTGACTGTCACTTTGTCAAAGATACTCTCGGGAGATATTGTTATGAAATTTGTGAAGTCAAATGATCAGCTTGCAGATATCTTCACCAAGTCCCTCACATGTCCTCGTATTAATTACATCTGTAACAAGCTAGGTACATATGATTTGTATGCACCAACTTGAGGGGGAGTGTTAGAATAGAAATAAGTATTTCCTACTTAGAATAGGAATAGGAATAGGAATAAGAATAGGAATCGTAGTTGGAAAAGAATTCCAATGTAGTGTCTATAAATAGGGTCTCAATGTAACTATTTAGATACACAATTCAATAATATTTTTCTCATATATTTCTCACAAAAAGAATGCCTTGAGAAAGAGAAAAGGATGAGTGACAAAAGATTGAGAAAAGTGAGGGTGAGCAAGGTGACAACTATAGAGTGGAAAAAGGAAAGGAAGTGTGAAGTGAAGTGAGTTGTCACAATAAAAGAGTGAAGAGGTTGAAAAGAGAATGAGGGAAAAGAAAGAAGAATTTTTTTTTAAGTGAACTCTTGTGTAAATTTGTTTCTTGTGTAGTAACTCTTGGAAGGGAACACCAAAGGAAGCCGTCAAGTGAAGAGAACTACCATCTTTGAAGAAATCATTGAATAGACATCTTATGATATTAAGACTTTGTTACAAATCTAAATCATTCATAATTCAAACCTACTAAGTGGTTGTGAAGTTTAAAAAAAAAAAAGCAATCGCACTTAATGTTAAGAATTGAATAATATCAAGATTCAAACCTAAAAAAAAGAAGCAAACTTAGGCCTCATTTGTTTCCATTAAAATTAAGACGTCTGAATCTGAATTAGCATCTGAATATTAAGATGTGCATTAAGATCTAGATGCCTAGATCTAATTACACATCTGAATATTAAGATGTGGTCTTCGTATTTGAACAATGAATGATTAAGACTATTTGTTTTCAATATCTGAATATGCATATGAAATTAAACATTATATCAATAAAATATAATAAATTTTTCATTTCATAAAAAGATTTACTTTTTGATTAAAGAAATAATATTTTAAATGTTTATATTTGATTAAAAAATTAAATTATATGATATGCAAATAAAAATTATATATCCGTATAAAATTATTATAACATGATTTTTTTAAGAATTCAACATATATATCGTTTCATAAAAAAAATTATCCAACTAATTAAATAATAAAGAAGGTTTCAGATTATCAACGCCTAACATATATTCTAGCTAATTTTTTTTTTTTTTTTTTTTTTTTTTTGATAATCGAGAAATCCGTCTGTGACCCGCCCTTTGGACCAATCGCAGCCTTCTAAACTCGGTGGATAATGGGCCCGCCCCTCTACCCTTCTCCACTTAAATACCGGGCTTCGCTTTGCATGGTGTGGGGCTTGAACCTGTGACCTAAGCCACAAATCCTCCACCTTTTGCCACTTGAGCTAGGCCTTGGGGGCTATATTCTAGCTAATTATAAAAATTAAAGAATTCTTTTTTTTTTCAATGACCTTAATCCATAGCGTCATCCACGCTTTTTTGTACTGTCAATTTCACAAAATATACTAACAATTGTACTATATAATGGTTCTTCCCATCCAAGGTCATCTAATTTTTCCATTTATCCTTCAAATTCAGGTGCACTATTTTTGTTAATTAATAACTCTAAAGTAGTACTCATCTTCTCGTCAATTTCCAATTGAAACAAGAGATTTTTCTTTTCATCCCAAAACATTTCTTTTAGTCGAAATGCTTTCATCCTTCAAATTCAGGTGCACTATTTTTGTTAATTAATAACTCTAAAGAAATACTCATCTTCTCATCAATTTCAAATTGAGACAAAGAGATTTTTCTTTTCATCCCAAAACTTTTCTTTCAGTCGAAATTGAAGATTGGGATGTAGAATTATTAAGACCTCCATATTTTTTGTCACTTAACTTCATCAGGTGTATCTATATGTATAATGTATAATAGTAGATATATAAGAGACACCATGACAAGGATAAGTACAACTTGGACTCCGACCATGAACTCTTGTTGCACTAGAACTTTCAAACAGTTTTGTACACAAATCTTGAAAGGATAGAAGTGAAGTGTTCTTGATAAACATCACTACACCCCAAAAAATTGTTAATATAAGAAAAATACTTGTAAAGATTATGAAAACTAACCAATTCAAAGAGAAAAAATTGATGTTTGATTGAGAAAAGAGAGGAAGAAAATTTGTAGCGAGAGCGAACAAAGTCGCGCAAAGAGAGAAAAGCGAGAGTGATGATTTTAAACTGCATTAAATAAGTCTGAACGGTATTAAGACTCTCCTACAAATCTGATTCGTTCAAATCTTTTTAGATCCATTAAGAGGTTTCTTAAAAAAAAAAACAAATGCACTTAATAGGCTGAATCTGAATATTAAGATTCAGACCTTAAAACCAAACACACTTAATGGGCTGAATTTAAATGATTAAGTATCATACCTCCATTAAGTGCAAACAAATTAGGCCTTAATGATTGAAACCTGAATGATTAAGAATAAGTTTATTAAGTGCAAACAAATAAGGCCTAACGCTTCTTGCCTAAATGGTTTTAACTTGTTTCTCTCTGGAAATGCTAGAATATGGCCAAAATGGGTGCATGGAGGCTAGTAGAGAATTTTCATCTGAAGGCACCTTAAACAAATGTTTGAATTCTACTTTCATTGACTTAATACATAAGAAGACGGTAGCAGCTGAGGTGAAAATTTTCAGACCTATCAACCTACTGGGAAGTGTACATAAAATCATAGCAAAGCTATTATCGAAAGGCGTAAACAGATTATTAGTAAGCTGATTTCACCAAATCAGAATGTATACTAGGTAGACAGATTACTGATGCGGCCATGGTCGCCAATGAAGCTGTGGACATTATATTTGAAAACGTAGAAGAGAGGGGTAGCATGTAAACTAGATCTAGAAAAGGCATATGATCATGTCAACTGATCTTGTCTGCATGATACTTAAAACTGATGAAGTAAAATGTGGATCGGATGAATCAGAAACTGCATCTCTACAGACAGATCTTCAATTTTGATAAACTGTCACCCTCAAAGCTTTTTCAAGTCTCAAAGAGGACCGAGACTAGGTGATCCTTTATCAAACTACCTTTTTGTTCGGGTAATGGAGATTCTCAGCATGATATTGAGAAGGGCAGAAAATGTGGGCTGCTTAAGGACTTGAGATCAGCAGAAAGGTGGGGGGAATGGTTGTAAATCATATCTGAATGTTGAATTGTTGATGATATTCTTCTCTTCTGTGAGGCAGAAAATGATCAATTTCTTTATCTGAGAGGGTTCTGCTAAGTTGAAGATTAAACTATCTAAAAGTAGTAAATTTAGCATTAATTGTGATGACTGTATTGAGTAGTTGGCAAATATTTTAGGTGTAGAGTGGAAAAATTCCCTACAGTTTATTTAAGGTTGCCACTGAGGTGAAAAAGAAAGACAAAATTATTTCATAATTGATAGGGGTTCTAGATAGATATATAAATAAAGTAACTCCATCGAAGAAGCAATATCTTTCCTTTGGAGGTAAGACTCATCCTCATTAATAGTGTATTGAATGGATTGCCTCCTCGGCAAACTTGATCAATTTCCTGCGGTTCAAGCTGGTGAAGATCATATATGGTGGGAGGGCAACTCCAAAGGCATTTTTAAGGTCAATGCTGCCTGTAAAATTATGAGCCAGTCCAACCATCAGATAGCAAACTGGCCATGGAAACAGATTTGGAGGATAAAAGTTCCTCACAAGGTATCAATTTTTGTATGGTTACTAGCAAAGGAGGCCACTTTAACAGTGGCCAACTTGATGAGCAGCGGTATGACACTGTGCTCAAGATGCTTCCTGTGTAAAGAAACAGCTGAGATAGTCAACCATTTATTTCTGCATTGTCCATACACAGCTCATTTGTGGAGAATCATCCTAAACCTTAAGGGTATAACATGGACAATTCCAGGCAAGATAACAGAGGCTCTTAGTAGCTGCGAGGGAACATATTCACATGCTAAGGATAGGAGTAGATGGAGAATTGTCCTAGCTTGTATCTAGTGGACAATTTGGAAGGAGAGGAATCCCAGATGTTTTGAGATTACTCTAATGATACTGTGTCTATCATAGATGTTCTAGATTCTTTATAGCTAGAGAGGGAAGACACTAGAGCTCTATTGTAAATATGGTTTCAGTACTAGCCAAGTACTGTTTTGATCCCTGATATGATACAAAGTGACTGATTTTAAAAAAAAAATGTATGTCGTAGTGGAAAAGAGACTGAATTCCACAAGAAGTTAATTTCTCAGGGAAAGGAATGCCAGTAAGAGGAAGTTTCACTTGGTCAAATGGCAAGTGATTATAAATGATAAGAAGGATGGAAGATTGGGAGTGAGGACTTTAAAGTTGCATAATAAGAGCTTGTTATTTAAATGATTATAGATATATAGTAGGGGTGGTGATGAAATTCGGAAGAAGGTACTGGATGCTATCTATGATAACATGGATAGTTGGCGAATGGAGACATAATTCTTCATTATTAAAGTCCAGTAGGGGTCTGGAAAGGCATTAGTGTGTTGTGGGATGAATTTCTACTGAACACTAAATTAGAGGTCAGGGATGGGGCGAGATAAGGTTTTGGACTGATTCTTGGATTGGAGATGAAAGCTTAATGATCAAATATTCAGATATGTTCAGTTGTTCTATGAGGAAAGATGGTCAAATCGACTTCTATTCAAGTTCCAGGTAGTAGTTAACTTTGAGAAGATATCTGATGACGGGGAAATGGAAGACTTTTGTCAGTTACTTCAACAGTTGGAATCAATATCAATTGATCAAAATAAAGTGAATAGTTTGGTTCGAGTTAACAGCAGGGAAAAGAGGGTTTTAGCCTTTTAGGTAAGGAATTGCTACAGCTTATTACTGCAGCAGGGTGGCTCTGGTGTACTAAATTGTCCTTGGAAGGTGATTTGGAAGACAAAACCTTGCCCTAGGTTAAGGTAGCCTACTTTGGATTAGATTGCAACCAAGGAGACATGTTTAACTCAAAACAATCTGCAGTGAAGAGGTTTTTCAGTAAGCAACAGATGTCATTTTTTGTTTTTTTTTTTTAATTGATGCAAGAGAGGTCATCTCTGTAAGAAAAGATCAAAAAACTATGGAGTATTTACTACTTCATTGCAGGTTTCCTAGACAATGCTAGGAGTTCTTTCTAACAATGCTGGCATATCATGGGTTATGCCTCAGAAGATCCAATACTAATTGGAAAGCTGGCAAGGCAAAAAAGTCTCAAGAAGCATGAAGCAGCTATGGAAATTCCCATTTGTATATTCTGGACCAAATGGAAGAAATAATTCTTTCTATGAAGGGAAGAGAATTTGTGTCTGTAGAATCAAGAACAAATGTTTGCATAATTTTTGTATTTGGTGTAAAAGTAGTACATTAGAATGTATGGATCAATATCTGGACTTTTTGTATCTGTTGGGAGGGCACATGTAGCTTAGTCTGCTGTTTGGGAGGTACTTGAGTCCTGTTTTGTTTCTATACCAGTTTGGTACCTTATTAATAAACATTACCTTATAAAAAGAAAACAAAATTGTAGCCCTTACAGAAACCATGTGGATTAAATATATAACGGAACATATGAAAATGTTATTGAAGATATGGAAAACAGACATTCCGAATTTTCTTGTAAAAAAGAATTTTTGATGGAAATAATTTTTTGGTCACCATGAGTATAAAACAGAGCAACTTTTCCAGCATCATCTTTTGCAGGTTTTATTGTGTTTTTTTTTTTGATGACCGTGGTGTCCCGGCTAGCTTTCGCACACCTCGACTAATTCCATGGAATACCTGCCACCTCCGACCAGAAACAGGTACCAAGTAACTCTGTCCACCAAGGCTAGGACAGATGGGAAGAATCACCTAGTATTTTTTGTCTCCACCGAGTTTCGAACCTGCGACCTCAGGGTTCAGGTCTTATTGTTACTAATACAAAATTATCCTTTACTGACAAAAAAAAACACTATAAAGCAGAGTTCACAACAACAGGCAGTTTAGTTTGGATTCTGAAACTGAAATTAGATAGCTAATTGTTGCCTCATTAAACAATTGTTAGCTGTTTTCTGATGTAACCAAAAGCTAGTTCTGATTACAAAAATGACTAAAAATTCAGAAACAGTTACACAAATAAGGTAATATATCCAATCCAGACACGCCAATATATCAAATAGATTATAAAGATCTATCCTAGTGAGGGAATTAATTCTAAAGTCAGTTGTACAGATTTTAAAAAGACACAAAAAGTAGCTTTAAGTTACTGATGAAAAATCCACTTATTCTTTTGGTAGGTTAACATTTAAGAACCATGAAGTAATCAAATAGTTATGGAAGCCGATGCAGACAAGAAACTTAAGAGAGAACTATTTGTGCTATATACCTGGTCTTCACAAAGACAATATCGCACATCGGTGAATCTGTCCAAAAGAATCCAAGAATCCTTTCTGACTCAGACCTGCACTTGAAACTAAAAGTATCCCCACTCTCTCTGTTCTGGATTTGAACCTCATGATGGGATCGTTGTACAGCCAGAAGTTTTAAATCTAAAGAAAATCGAATGGACAAAACTGGACCTTCGCCTATTTGATCAGAGGATGGAGTCACATTTGGATTAAATGGAGTTGTTTTCCAACAGAAAACCTGCAAACGGAGTGACCACCATTTAGTTCACCGGTAATAGCAAGCAAAAATATCCTGCGGTATCATTTGTCAAAACATCAATGTAGACCATGTGTGACTGAGTTCATCTTTCTCGCCTAGCATTTTACCTGATCAGATGTGGGAACAATAAGCTGTTTCGTGCCATCATCATAGAAAATATTTCTTGCGCCTGAGATTTTGCATCTTAAAGGTGGATGCTGAATATACACATGTGATAGAGCCCCAGAACTACCAAAACCAGAAGGCTGAGAAGAAGATGCTTGTGCTGACATGTTTCACTTCCCCCTATGTAGAACTACTGACCTGAGGAACACCTAACCTATGCCAAACTGCAAATGATTAAATAAATATAACTGTCCAACGAGCTATATGCTAACACATTATAATTAAATGAACAATAATATTATCCTTCAAAAACGAAAAATGTCATACCTTTTCATGCTTGATTCAACTTTCAACAACAGCTGCTTATCACTCTAACTTGCATATATATACTATTCAAACCTTTCTTCTTATCTGTTAAATAAACAGGAAAATCAGGCAAGCAAAGGGATGACATGGCACATATTTAGGCAACTTTTCTAACTCAAACATGACGGTGAGTTTATCATACCACACTTTTCATGCAGTTGCTCAATTCAAGGAATTCTTTTAAACACATATCACGTTCTACTTCTGGAACCTTTGCTGCAACACAACTTCCATACACTTTCGCCTGTAAGAGAAGTAGAAATAAGCTGTTAAAAGATCCTCATGTTTTCAGTATTTCTCAATCTCTGACACAAGGGATATGGAAAAAAACAAACAAACAAACAAACAGGATCAGATAGGTGGCGGGTCTAATATTTCACCCCCACTCATTACAAAGCATATATATATGATGATATAAAACCTTTTGCCTAAAAGATCAATCAAACATTAAGGGACACATAAAGTTTACCTCTTTAGCTATATGTATCAATTTTTTGGGGAAAAGGACAACAAATGGAAAGAAAGGATATCAAACGAACCATCAAATCTTTACAACTTTTTACTTGAGTTATATGTGTGAAATTTAAGGGAAAAACAAACAATAAAAAGAATGAAGGGATACCCGTATAGGACAAACCTGAGCTGAACAATTCAACAATACTTTCTTGAAAATTGAAGTAGAAGCAGCAACAGTTGGGTTCTTCTCTTTCATTATCTCATGCCTGAAATGACACTTTCCGATCGTCAACGAAACAGTAACTCAAACTATTCAAAAAATGTCCAAATCACAAAGAAATTCACCTAAATCATCGAAAATTAGCTAAAGGCGCTGAGCATCTGAACCGAAACTAGCAATAATTTTTTCTGCAAATTTCCCAAGTGATTGAAGGTCTACCCAACAGTTTTCGCCCCGAAATCAAGTTGGACTACAATTTGGCCCAATAACTCATGTTTAGGTTATGGGAAATTTTCATAAATAGCACTATCTATGGCCTAAACAACCCCCTTTAAACATGATTTTAGTTTTCATTTTGGCACTCCATTTCAATTATGTTTTATTTTAACTCTCTAATGCTTTTTTTTAATGTATCATTTAAACACAAAAAATATCATTCAATATAAATTATTCATGTGTTAATAATATTTTAAAAAAGTATGAAACATCTAATTAAATAACATGTGTTTTATTTTTTCACATCATCTGGCCTTAACCAAAAATACTCGCTTACTAATTTTTTAACTCAACTTCAATATATGAAAAAAAAAATCATCTTCGATATAGCTAGAAGAACATCTAGCTCATTGTTGATAACACTATTAGAAAAAACATGGAAATCTTCTTACGAAACTAACAGTCCATCACTTTTCAAAGTGCAAAAGTGTCATTGAAGAATATACATAATATTTTGTTTACAATGGTATATAAAAATGGACTGAAGGGTTTAACTAGAACAAAATTGAGATGAAGTGTCAAAATGAAAAATGGCAAAAAGTTAGTGGGGGTGTTCATGTATTTCACCTTTCCAAAAACTAGCAACATAAAGAAAAGGTTTAAGTCATCTACGACCCCTTAAAGTTGTCCGCATAATTCACTTGGTCACTCCAACGAGGACATGTACCTATTGAACACCTCTACCTTCCCGAATTTGAACCATTTAAACATTTTTTTAGAATAAGCTAAAAGTAAAAAATGTGTAAAATACACTCGTGATGATATGTCAATTTGACTAATTAAATAATGACATGAGTTATTTTTTAATCCAAAATATTATTTAAAAATTATATTATAAAGTAAAGAAAAAGGAAATTATTTTAAAGTAAAAAAATGAGAAAAACTGTAACTTAAACCACCCCTCACTTCCCCTACTATCCATTGAAGCAGAAAACTCACCTTTCCTTCTACAGTGCCACCCCCTTCATGGCAACCCTCCCTCTCCCTTTACAATGTCATCTCCAACACGACAAATCTTCCTCTCCATCAGTCGATTTTTTAACTATAACTTTCTTCTTCGTCCCGTTTTAGGTAGAGAAAGATGAAAAAAACTCGCCGAAAAATTAATGAGTTCCGATTGCCATTGTCGGAATAAATGGAGTTATCTCAGAATTCTTTTATGTTTCATAACCGATTAACTTTTTTGGATGAAGAACGTCCTTACATTTTGTCAATATACATCAATTTAAAGTCAAAACAACAAATTCAGGAAAATAAAAAAGCTTCAATAAAAATTTGAGCAAAGCAAATAATGAATTGAAAAATCCTCAAATAAATTCACACAACTGGACATCAATTTAACACCAAATTACTATATTAACAGCAAAGAGAAAAACTTCAAACTAAAAGCCTTCTAAAAATTAACATGATGAAAATGATGGTGATAACGGTGGAATGGTGGTGATGTCAATCCTAATATGAATGACAATAACAATGGAGGCAAAAGAACTGAAGTATCCGAAGAAAATAAGATGAAGAAGAAGGGTGTGCAGCGACGGCGGCAATGGTGAACTAGTGGTGGTGTGGAGGAAGGAATGACAAAGAAGAAAGAATATTTTTTTCTGAGAAAATAGTCAATTGAGCCCCCAACCTATTTGTGAACTCTCAACTACACACTTATACTTCACAGGGATCTTATTACACTCTTAGACTATTTTGAAGTGGAATAAATAACCCCTTAAGTGTTGAGTAGGTACAAAGAGTGTATTTCACTCTCTTTGAGAGAGTGAGAAACAATAAACATGTAAAAAGTTTATTATATTTCTGTAATAATTAAATAGTTTATATATTTTTTCTATTTATTTATTTCTTAAAAAAAATTGTCTCCCCTTTAATGGAGACAATTACTTTTCTTTCACCCACTTCCATGGTGAAGAAGAAACAATAATCTTGACACTTCCATCTCCAACGGATTGATGATGCCGGCGACATGAAGAAGATAATCGAAAGAGAATAGGAAGCCAAAGAACAAAGAAGATGAATTTATTGGCAATTTTTTAATCTCTTCTTTTTTCCAATTTTCTTTATGATTTACCTCACTTTTCATATATATAAATCAATCTTCCGAGTTATCCAAAACAAACATTAGATCTGTAATTTTACTACACATAATTTACAATCAGAAAAAGAAATAAAATAAATTCAATTCTCTGTTCATCTTCGATAGAAATGTTGATTTTTTTCTTAACCCACTAGATCAATTTGTCTTTCCAACAATACTTATTAACGATTTCGTTCAAATTTATCATTAGAAAAAAATTCTTGATAAGAATTTTCAAAAAAATTATCCTCTTTTGCATTTTTAGCTATCACTAGAAGAAGTTTTGGATTGTCTTAATGGTGAAAAATAATGGAGGTAATGAAAAGAATAAGAATGAGAAAGAAAGTAAATAAAAAATAAATTTAAATAGAAAATACACATGTTAAACATGTGTTGGTGCGTGTGTTTCACTTCACACAATAAATCTGGGTGTAGCATTTTAGGGTGAAATTAATTCCATTTTGAAATAGTCCAAGGAGGTAATAGGACCCTCGTAAAATATAGGTGTGTAGTTGGAAATCTGATAATAGATTGAGGGGGCATTTGACTATCTTCTCTTTTTTTTTTCCACAAAAAACGCCCAATTTAATACATTCCACGCGCTTATAGGACATGAATCACAAACAATGTGCCACCTAGGAAGAATGTTCAAATGGTTCAAATTTTGAAGGGTAGAGGTGTTCAATAGGTACAAGTCCTAGTTAATGTGTCTGAATCAGCTATTTGATAACTAATTGAAGTACATAAAAGAAGATACTATGCACGAATTCTAAAGAGATTGCAACCCTAGAATTTCCCCAATCATATAGTAGGGTAATCTTAGTATTTAATTCTTGCATTCTTTTATTTATAAATCAAATTCCTTTGGCACCCTTGAATAGATAATCAGAATTAGTATAATTTAGTAAAAATAATTAATTGACAAGTGATAATGCTCAAATCACTCTTCAAAACCAATTAAAAGAGTGAGTGACCGTAGTCAGTAAAAACCCAACGAAGCTTTGGGGTCAAATCCCATAGGGAATGATGTATCGTAGAGAATTCCTTATCAAGAAATTTGAATTTTAATTTAGCTCATTTGTAATAGTAAGAACAATTGGGTGGATAATACCACCAACTTAATAATAAGCTTTGATAATCAACTACTGAAATTAAACTAAAAATTAGACGAAATCAAGAGTTAACAAGTAATCTAGGGGTGGATTTGAACTTGATATCACATAAGGGTAATTGTGTTGCTCTATATTATTGAACATTCAAGAATATGCTAAGTCATATTCATTGACGTCAATCATCTTTTGATCTCAAAGCATCTATGCATAGAATCTCATTTCGGTCTCATATATATGCCAATCCTAAACAACCCAATACCTTACTCTATTCTCTCTTTCAAGAACATGCCAAATAGATCCGACCCATAACCTCTCTTTCAAGAAAGTTACAGACATCAAACCTAAATTTCTAGTATTGAACTAATTACCCATTCCAATCAATCTTTTTCGAGCATCAACCGGAGATCACAAGTAGAAATTAAGTTTGCAACATTAACCCTTGAGTTAACCTATGGTAATTAGACCAAATTCATGTATGAACAACAACAAACTAGAGTATAGCACAATACTCACTACATTAATCAACACCCAACCCCATTTGAGCACCCCGAGATCTTGGGGTTTTAGCCACGCATCAAAAATTAAAGAAATTATACCTTCCATGAAATCAGCCATGGGTAGCACAAGATCAAGCAATTAAGAATAAACCCACTTTTGATTCAACTCCAATTTATCAAATTCAAACCCCAAAAGCTAAAAAATGTTCTTCGAAGGTAAGGTGTTCTTAGACTCTCTCAAAAGATCTTTCTAAACTCTCTAAAAATGGAACTCCCTTAGATTTGTATTCTTTGGGCTATTTAAGCTTTCCCAAAATTGGGCTAAAAAATCCACTCTGCGACTACTTCGGTAACATTTGTTGGGCTCGCCAAACCTATTCGGTGAATCACCCTTTTCTCCTCAACTCGCCTTGTGATGCTCTAGGTTTTAGGCGTTTGAACCTCAATTGGCAAACTTAATTGAGTCAGTCTTTAACGTTCTGAAAATCACCGAGTACCACCTTGGTTCACCTTTCGAGCATTAAATATTTGCACTACACACTATCTCCTTGGGTAATAGGCATGAGGATCGTTGTTCTCATTCTATGCATAGCCGTCTCTACTGAAGTCCGCTGACCTTCTGTGATAGACACAAGTGCTATGCACTGTCAAATTGGGTGAGGTCGTGTTCAGTTGGCGATTCGCCCTTAATGTTAGGCGATCAACAATGTTTACTTTGCACTTCTTTTTGTATTTTTGTCATTCTTTTAAACATCAGTCCTTGCCTTGTCCAATTGCATTCATAGCTACAAATCATCAAAATTCTATCAGAATAGGACAAAATTAGGCATTGAGGACACTAATTATTGAGCTAAATGGACCTTAAATGAGTGTGAATCTGCCACTCATCAACACCCCCAACTTAAACTTTTGCTTGTCCTCAAGTAAATCAAGAACACAAAGAGCTCAATAAGGGTGTCTACAACAGTATTCAATGAGAGCTAACATGCAAGCGTCCAAGAAAACATACTTTCAATAACATGTTACCCTCAATCATGATAAAAAAGCTTCGAATAACCAAGAGGTCTGGGATTCGAGCCCCCTTGGGTACGAAATCGCATTTGTTAGGGAGTGTTTTACCCCTAATGTGGACTTTCCGGCGTGAATCCGGATTTAGTCGGGCTCCAATATGGGTATCGAACACCAGGTGGAAACCAAAACAAAATGCTTCGAATGATGCCTGACTAGTCTTAAAACATGCTCAAACTCACTTTTGTCTAATGCAAGAACATATTTCAACAAATGCATTCAAGTGCCCTTACATCAAGAACAGTTCCATACTCTCATAAAACAAATCAACAAAGGTATAAGAAATCAATTCAATTCTCACTTTATCAAAAGAGAAAGACATGCTTTGTTCCATAAGTTTGCCCATATTTTCTAATCATCACACATTCTAGTTCATGCAAGATCTCTAGGTCTTTTAGGCTTGTAATGGGCTGAAGTTAAGGTATGGCCAATTTGGATTGGTAACTTATACCCTTTTCAAAGCATTGTTGCAATTATCATCACCTCTTCTCAAGTTCTTTTCCTTTTTTATCATTTGAGAACTCAACCCTTGAGCTTGTCATTCAATTTATTTGGAATCCCCTTTTATTTCATGCACTTCTCTTTTTCATTTTCATCCTAATGATTTTTTTTATAATGAGGGATCCCTTCATTTGGTAACACTTTTAAAGTTGAGTCTCATTTCATCTTTCTTTTCTCTGCGCTTAGCTTACATTCTTGTTTCCTTCAACACCCCAAACTTAGGCTTTCGGTCTAAGTTGACTATTCAAACATCACAATGCTTCAAAAAAGATTTTTGGTGAGAATCTAGGGATAATTTGATTCAAGAGACTTTCTTTTGGTTGCCAACAAATAGGTTAGGCTCAAATGGTGCAAAAATGGATTCACACCCTCGCAAGGTAGTCACAAAGGATTTATGGGCAATTTGGTTCTCTCTTTCAATTGTTGCCCAATATCATGTATTACATTCACCAAGATTCAAATAATTGGACTAACAAGGCAAATTCTAGGACTCAACATGCATGCTTTCAAGTAAGACCTCACCGCATATCACACTTCAAAATATACTCATTTAGCACATCCCCAAAAGATCAAAAGCGTACGCGCAATGTTCATTGCAAGGCTCACATAAAAAAATGCGACTAGTCAACAAAAAATTCAAAGAGATCGCTCAAAGGTGCAACCACATCAATTTCATTCTCGCACCACCAACACTACGCATCATGCTCATCATAAGTACTATTAAAGACATCGATATTGAACACCATCGATCCTCAAATTGTTATCAATGAAAACTTCAAGCATTTTAAAATTTTAAACTCATGAGGGGTTGCAACATCAAGAGAGAATGAAATAAAACTAAAGGAACAAGCTTTAACCCAAAATAGCACTTTAATATAAACAAAAAGTACTACTACAACTGTTCAAAACTCAAAATAATAAAATACAATCAAAAGGGGAATATTGGCACGAAGACCCTCACCCCACCAAAAATAAAACTGTAGTGTCCTAATGCAAGATAAACAAAAAAACGGGGAGGCTGAGATAAAGGATCCCCATTACAAGCTATGCATGTGGAGCACTCTCGTCTGGAGTCTGGGTGGTAAAGCCTCAAGAGGGGCATCGATGCGGATCACTAGAGGCGACATGGAAGGCTCAACTAGGGCATCAATGTCCATCTCAACGGTGGGAGGTAAGGTAGGGTCTGTGGTGACTCTACTAGAACCAACCTTGGAAGTCTCTCGAAGAGATCTCTCAAGGGCTACCTGAAGAATGACCTACTCGGTCTCCTGTAGCTCCGTCAGTGTCTTAGCAATCCCCTACTCTTTAGCCCGCAACTCTTTCTTAACTGTCTCATCAACCAAGTCATCATCGGCCCTCTCACTCTCATCAACATTAATAGAATAAACATGCATAGCAACCTCAGGCAGCTCACTAGAGGGAGGCACAAGACTCAACATCTCAGGCATGGGAACATGTGTATATGGAAGGGGAACTTCACCCCAAAGCATAGAGATTTATGTCGACTGTAACTGGACAGCCTCAACCCTTAAAGTAGCAACCTCATCTCGCATGGTGTCTAGTGTGCCAGAGCTACCCTCAGTCATCTCCTAAGCCTCTAACCTAGTTGTGAGATAATCAAGTATCACACTATGACTCTCAATGGTCCCTTCACACTTGACCACCTGTTCAATCAAAAGAGCCAAGGCCTTTTTGATGGCCTGGTCAATGTGCATGGGATATCTGTCTCAACCTGGGCAACTCTAACATTTGCTAACCGGGCAAGGCTGCCCATCTGGTAGATCATCGTTTGGGTCAAGGAGGGGACGAGCAATAGGATAGGGGGAAGGCCTCACAACAGTAAAAAGACACACAAATGCAGAAACATAAGGGCAAGAAGTGGAGAAAGATGTAGAAATACATGTTTGCTGCACAAAAAGATCAGGTATGCTAGCTTCAGCTGCCAAAGTGGTAGGGTCAACCACAATCGTAACATCTGGTTGTAGTGGCTTTCTCTGAGCCGCATAGTCCCGCAAGTACTTTGTCTCAATCCGTTAGATGTCCCTGGATGAAGAAGGTGTGACCCTCAAATCAGTTTTCCCCTGAAAAGGAACTTCTATTTGACTCTATCAGTCTCACATACAAGACAGAGTAAGAAAAAAAAGACAAGACACATCCTATCACGTCCTCGCAGAATCACGATTATAGAAATGGCCGGCAACATAACCATAATTGACATTCTACTACTAACGTGTGCTCCATAAGTCACAAGAATAACCTAGTGCTCTGATACCAACTTTGTCACGACCCAATTTAGAACCGTGACCGGCGCTAAGGGGAAGAATCCCAAAGCAAGCCTTAACCAGAAATCTACAGAAAATCGGACAGAGTTTCCTCTATTTTTAGGTTTATCCTGACTTTTCCTGTTTGAGAAATTCACAACACAACCAATAGCAACTATAAGCCACAACATAATATCCTTCAATGATCTAATTGTCACTTAACAAACCTAATTCATTTCCAAATTATGAAAACAAGTTCCAACTAGTCACTTGACTATAATATGAAGGACTAATCATGACTCAAATCAAAGGAATGAAAAATGGAGTGACTTTAAGAGTTTTTAAAGGAACTGAATAAACCAATAACAAATAAATAGTTCTCTTGCCACGCGAAACAATGCGGGGCTCACCAGATGCTACCGAATCACACTCTCTAGTTAATGAAATCCTCTTCAATACCACCTTAGTTTTCTGTAAAAACAATTAGCGAGGAGTGAGATGCTAGCTCAGTGAGTAATAATACTTAACCACAAACGTTTTAGTGAGGGACAAGTCAGAAAACATGCCAGCATAATAGTCAAAACGATAAAACTGTCTTTTTCAGAAACGATAACAATATTCAATCTTATTTTCCTCATATAAGCAAAATCAATAGGAATACTCAATAGTAAACTCAGAAAAATATTTTCATATCAAATCTTATAGCTGGGAGGTTTCCAATGATGAATCATGTAATTAGTGTGGCCTTCTCTTTAAGAAGTACCAATAACAGTGAACTCCTCATAAATGAGTTAAGTATGCATATCAGTAGATCCCTACTCGAGGGATATCAGTAACAGACTAGCAAGGTCTTTATTAGTAGTTAGTAACTACAAGGTGCACCAGGTTTAATGAACCCGCAGTTAGCTACGAGATTCATCAAGGTCTACTCCCTTTTTAAACTTTTCCTGTAATCAGTAGAAGCATTTCAAAATTGAACAGAGCATTTAAATCTTATTAAATCATATCATTTCAAAGTTTAACAATCACCTGTCAAAATACTATTTCTCAAATAAGTGTAAAACCTTTTCAATACCAGTAATCATATCTTGTAAGAATGCGATCATCTCAAATAATCTTTTCAGTATCATATCAAGTAAAAGACTTGTCCCACATGCAAGTTCAAAACATTCAGTAACACATTTACTTTATAAACCATGTAAAAATCATGAAATTTGTGAAATACAAATTGTGGTAAGATTACTACTCACAGTACTAGTGCTGAAATACCAACCTTGTAACTCGAGTAATCCGTATGAATCCCTTTGGTCAATCTATAATCACATTCATACAAATTTCCAGTTAGATTCTATGTTTAAGCTAATTCTATAACTATTTAAATTATTCAACCCTCAAGTTTCAGGTTTGATTCTCAATATGTTAAAGTATCTTATTCTGTAACGATATATTCCTTCAATTTCAGCAGCAACAAGTCAAAGCTCTAAGTATTCATATCTTGGGGTTGCTCAAACAATTTTCTTGGCTATTACTACAATTAACAACTCAAGCCCAGCATTACAATGTAATTCCAACTAATGCTACTGGGAGCATATCTGGCAGTAGGAGTAGTATAAAATATACTTTTATCTATTGGTATTCTCATGCCCAAATCCATTGATCAATCATGTATCTTGATACTCATAAAATAGATAGAAATATATATGATTTATCCATCTGTACAACCCTTGCTGCCCAATTACTAGCCTTTAGTAATTAGATATCAACGCCTACTTTGAATGACCTAACTAATAATCTTGGAGAGGCTGTAGGAGAAGTAGAGCAACAATGATTTACCACGAACTTGGAAGCAAAACCTTCGAATAAGTCTCTTTCTCCTTTTTCTCCCTCACCCTTCCATTCTTTTTTCTCTTTCGTGGTCCTTCGCTGGAAATAGAAACGCAACAACTAGCGTTTGTTTCTTCTTATTTCTTTTTTTCGCTGAAAATTACAGCAGCTGTTGCTGCCTAGGGCTTTTAGCCCATTCTCTCTCTTTTTTTTCTTTTAAAAAAATAACCAATGACTTATTTGCCCTTAATTTAAATTATAGGGTATTACATATGTTCTTCTCTGGCCCGTAACAACATCTCTTCCACAATTATATCACCTACATTGATCTTTTATTTCTCAATAATAAAGCCCACTAGCATTGCATTTGGATGTCGAAGTATTGATTCATTTTGGGATGACATCAAATTGCTGCTGATAAACCCAAACCAATATCTTGCCAGATGTTCAGGTCCTTCTTCTCAATCTTAGCACTTTCATCCATCCAAAATGGAGAAGACTCATCGGATATCAGAGGGGCCAACCACCCCTATGGTGCATCTAGAGTCTTAGTCATTTGGGTCTTGTATTCATCAACACTATTATCCTCGGTGCACAATGTTGTGTTAATCTCATTGGCATGGCACTGAACCATCTTACTCCTCACTTCGACTTCATCTATTGTCTTCCAAATAGTGCCCTTTCTCTTCTTTGGCAATGTCTTGGCATAGGCATCATAGAATTCACGTACCCACTTTGGCACATAAGGTTGTCTGCTTTAGTAAATTGCTCTAACTTGGGAAATTTGATGGCTAACCATATGGCTAAGCATATGGCTGGGTAATCCTTCATGACTCCGTCAGTCAAGACTCGATGTTCCTCTAAAATAGTATGTTTTCCTTCTTCCTTGAGCCTATTCAATGATCTTGGAGCTATTATTGGGAGAACATGAGAAGCAGGATTAGGATCTTGTAGGGGCGAGACCTATTTTGAAAGGATATTTACTTGCTTTGTGGCAATGTGTTTCCTCAGTTTCTTACCCCTGGTGGTAGTTGTTTGAGGGTTGGTATATTGGCCACGAGAGGCCTCCGAAGGCTCATTTATAGATATGCCATTTTTCTTCTTTAAGCGGAGGAGGAAGAGGAGGAGAAGGTTCCTTATCCGACTCAGTATCGGAGGAAACCACTTGATTACCCTTAGTTCTTTCCATTACCTGCAAAGAACACATTCAAAATAGGTTTTGTGAAGGTTAGTTGAAATTGAAAGCACATGGAATCACATTTTAGAAATATTCTAAGGCTCGTCTAACGGGAAGGTGAATCGCCAAAAAGGATCACCGAGCTCCAGTGAGCCTGCCAAAATGGACAGAATCAATTAACTCAGAGATCAGGCATAAAAGGCGAAGTCAATGCCAATTCGGCAGTTCACCAAGTTTGTTTCGGTGGGCAAAGACAAGTCCTCCAAAACTAACAGTGCAAAAGGGAAAGACACATGCATCAAAGGCGATGTCCTCTCCCACTCGGCGATTCGCCAAATGGGTTTGGCGGATTAATAAAAGCTCGTCGAATGGGACAGTACCTAAGGCCATGCATATGCTCAAGAAGGCGATCTAGGGCATACTCGACGATTCGTCTAACCTTCTTAGCGAGCTAAGACAAGCCCGCTGAACAGGAAGTGTTCAGCCTAGTGCCTAATTTTAACATCTAATCCAACACGCATAACAAATATTAGTTTCCCCCAACATTACAATCCACCTATATATTTTTCTACCCATGGGTACTCAGACTTCTCTAGATATTACTAAGTATTGCACTAATTGATGATTTGCCCTTAAGAAAGTAGTCACTCTGTCTATCATTGGGAAAAATCATTCATTTGGGTCAACATTGGGCTTCTCAGACTTCACCTACATAAAATCAGGCCAAGACCTAACATATTTTTCAATTCAATTATGCAATTTAACCAACAAAATCACGATCCATAGTTTTACAAGCATTTACAATTAAAATCTCATGGCACAGTTCAAATCAGACAATGCGATGCTACCCATCGAAATTAAACATAAAAAAGAAGTTACAAGGATTAAGCATATTGTAACAACCCTAAAAATGAATTTGGAAGAACTAGAGCTTCACATGTGTTTTAGGAGATGGTAACTTGTTAAAACTATGAGAAATGACTTTTAAAGTTTAGTTTGATGAGTTTTGAGGTTGAACGTCAAGGGACGACCATGACGTTCGAAAACTAGTATTTTGAGCTTGTGTTTGATGTAGTATGGTTGTTTCGAGTCTTGTTTGAAAGAGGTTAGTGAGTCAACGTCAAGGCACGTGCTAGAATCTATGTTAAAAGGTGTTTTTGAATGATGGTTAAGGGTGAAGGCTTGTGCCAAGCCAAGGAGAGCAATGCCTAAACCAAGAGGGCAAGGCTTGCCCAACCTTGGCCAAGCTACTTCCCCATGACCACAGACCACTTCAAGGCCAGTGGTCATGACCACAACTCGTGAAAGTGGCCGTGAAGGTCACTTGGTGGCAAAGCTTGCAAGGCCACTTAGCTAAGCCACTGCCTCCAAGTCCACGAGCATCACCACGACTCGTGGTGTTGACCACGGATCGTGGGAGCTTCCGTGAACTTACCTTGTCCTCGGAGGGTTTGGAAAGTGAGGGATGCACACTGTCTAGGGGACCACGGGCACCACCACGAGCTATGGTGCCCTTTACGACCCGTCCAAGTGGACGTGGTCCCTGACTGGGCTGCCCAAGTGAAGTGTTTTTAAGTAAACTCGTTTTAAGTTTTTAACATGTGGGGTTGATTTTAAATGGTTTATATCATTCATATAAATATTTTTAAGTCTTAAAACCTTCCTTTAACTCATTATTCTCAAATACCCAAATCAAAACCTCCAAAGTTCTTCTCTCTCAATATTTCTCTCTCAACTCAAGGAAGAAGAAGAAGTGGGAACTAGGCATCAAATTTCTTTGGGAATTCATCAACTAAGGTATGGTGGCTCTTTATCTAGGGCTAGTTTTCGCCCTAGATCCAAATCTCAATGGTTTTCAAGGATTTCAAAAGTTATGAAAAACCCCAATTCTTCCTCAAACTCATGGGTTCTTGCATTAAATGGTTTCAAATGATTTATTATGATTATATTATGGTTTAATTGATGTTATTAGGTGAAAAACTCCATGGACCCATGATCTCCCTAAATTCCTAAATTTGGCTTATGAAGTGGGTTTGATAATTATGATTGTATATTGATGGAATTATGTTTAGATTGATTTGTATTATTGATTCCTATTATTATCTATATCTATTTTTGGTGGATTGTTGCTGTATGGATGAGTTGAGAATTATGGCCTTGTAGGCAAGTCATGGGTAAATTCTCTTGTGATGTTAGAATTGTTGGGAATCAGATAATGGTGATTATGGCTTTGGAGAATGGTAAGTTGACCTACTTTCACGCTATATTTAAATTGTTCTTGGTTGGATTGATCCACTTATGGTGGAGGTGTTTACTTATTAAATGTGTATTGATTATGGCATTTAAGGCATTATATAGTGAATTGAAGTATTGTCTTAAGGTGTGTCTACATATGTGTGCAATATGAGGGTTATGTACGTGGTGTTCAAGAATAACATGATGGTATATTATACAATGTGTATATATTGTGATTGAAAGTATGTTCTCTCTTAATGTTTATATGTGATGATGATGGACTATGAAAGGTCTCTATATGGTAACGTTGTCTCTCGAATTGGTAGACCTAGATTGGTAACCTCTCTTTAAATAAATGAATGAATGTCTAGGATCGGTAGACCTAAAGTTGTGCCCTTCTATAAATGACTAATGAGGTATTCTAGGCTATGACTTGAATCAATTAGACCTAAGTATGGTGCCCTTTCATTGTGAGTCTAGACCCCTAAGTGAATGTAAATCTTGAAGCGGTAGACCTTATGATGGTGCCTCATTCTTGTGTGAAATGATAGACTTGGAGTTGGTGGGCCGGAACGGTAGAAACCCTCTCTAAGAAAGTCAATGAGCTATCATTTATGAACCTTGATCAGTAGATCCTTGTGGTACCTTTCTTGGTAGAGTATTATGGGTCGATAGGCCTAATCATGACGCCCTCTCTAGTACTCATATGTGAATGAAATTACTCTATGGGAACTAAGGTTAAGAACCGAGTGGATATGGTTAAGATAGTAGCTCTTCCCGAGTATGAGGCAAGAGTACAATGAACGTCTTTGGATATCCCCTAAACCATGTGCCTACATGGGATGTGTATTAGTTCTACCCTTGGCAAGTAGAACACCTTCCACGGTGTGGGGTCTTATGACACCAGATACCATGCCTACTATGTCAGTTAATGTCTATTCCCTTCATGTGGGATGTGCACTCTAGTTTCTTGATAGGTTCTATAACGTGTAGGTAGTAGTATGTGATGCTATCTACACATGTCATGAGTAGGCCTTGAAGGTACTAAAGTGAGTTCCCTAAGTTTTTAATGACTATTATGTGAAGTCCCCTATATGCATGAATGTCTCCTTAAATGTCTCTACTAATGAATGTTGACTTATTAGTTTATGTTGAAAGGGAAAGGTCCTTATCTATGGTTGCCTTGAGGAACACTTAGGTGTGGCATGTAGAGGTAGTATGGGATGCCCCTCCATGTCTTACTTAGGTGGGTCTTAGGGTAACTTTAGGTGGAGGGTCTAAGATAATGAAATGGTCTATTTGACAAATGTGCATATGTGTTGAAAATTGGTAATAGTTGAGCATGCTTATAATATGGATATTGTCTTGTATGTGGATGTTGACTTGTAATGTGTCTCTTATACATGTGGTTTATGGATATGTATCAAAAATGGCATAAAAGCTTATACCTTAAATAAATGTCCCATTTTGCATGTTTTTGCATAGTCATCATACTTAGTAGTTAATTGTGCTAACCCCATTCTTTTCCTATGTATTACTACAAGTGTAGGTGTTGGCAAGTGAGGTGGTTTCCATAGTGAAGCTTGGGATTAGAGTTTCTCTCAAGACTTTTTGGTATGTCCTCATATGTCGAGGGCACATATTCTATGTTCTAGTTTCTTTTATTAAGACTTTGTAATAGACTTGTAGTATTCTTCTTTATTGTAAAGGGTCGTGTCTCTAGTATGTTTCTTTATGACTTAGGTCTAAGTTGACCACGTGAGACTTGCATTTCGCTTGTGTATAAAGACTTCTTTAAAATGTTGTTGACTTTCAAGTCTTATGAGTTTGTTTTAAAAGGTTTTAATTCCGCACTATTTTTATTGCATATGTGATGAATGAGTGCTAAGGCTTGTATAAGACCTCTTCGAGGTCGAATACGTCGTGTCGCTACTTGGGGGTGCTCTTGGGTCGTGACACATATACCTTATATGCCTTTTAAACTCAAAAACATTAACAAGAATTCAAAAACCAACCTTAAAGCCAAAAATAGTCGAGAAAAATGAGGATCAGGGTGGGGTTGAGTATAACTCCATGAAAATGCACTTCTCAAACTTCGTAAACACGCACAAGAGTCTCACAAATACTCTAAATATGCAAAGCAATAGAAAGGAATCAAAAAGGCTCTCAAATCTCAAAGGTTTTGATTTTTGAATTTTAAAACCTTTGGCCTTTTTATATCAAGCATGTTTGACGATCGCGACTAATGTCGCTGAACATGTTCAGTGAATCACCAGTTGGAGCTTAAGCTCGTCGAACATGTCTGAACAAACACCAATCCTGAAGGCTGATTTGGCAGACCCGATGGAGTCCGTGTAGTGCACTTTGGTGAATCACCCTTTGGAGTTCTGATCACCAATTTTGACAGTACACTTTTCCATCTATTCATGCCCAAAAGACAAACAAGAATGAGTTTGCACACTGCCTTTGGCGCATTGCCATTTGACTTTTGTATTACTTATGCTTCCTTTTTCAATCTTTCGACTGCTTCTCAATATGCACTCACAACTCATGTTATACGAAAGCAATAAAAACAAAATTAAAGACTTGGGTTGCCTCCCAAGAAGCACTTTATTTAACGTTATGGCACGATATAGTCATCAAATTCAACAATCATTCTTGTGGTTCGGTATGGTGTCACTGGGAAATGTTCCCTTTTACCTTGGATTAAGATGACTGGGGATGTGGCCCAGTTGGGTCTCTAGCTACTTGATAGCAACTAAGTGCGAAGTCACTGTCTGGGATAAAGTGGAGAAGTCATTTTTCAAATCCTTCAACACCTTATTGAACTACCTTATTGTAGATCCTTACAAGCATGTCTTAAGTCTGGCTTCCTTCTGGCCCAGCTAATTCCTTTGGGCGTGGACGATCATGGGGAGGCATGTGTCTATCTTTTTCCATTTCCATATCTCTATGATTTCCACCCCGCCAGTCTTTCCAGCCACCATCTCTATCTCTGTTCCAACCTTGGTTCCCATCTTGTCATTGATAATTAGTGTGAGAACCCCCCACTTGATTTCATAAGTATTAAACTTCTTCCTTGTATAATACCTCAAATTTGGCATCATCCGGGCACTGCCCGCTGTTGATTCCAACTGCATTTACTGACTTGCTTCCACCTCCCATGACATGTTTAAACAACAAATTGATTTGGGTCATCATTTTTTCCATGTTTCATCTCTGTCATGTTCCTTCTCGACCTGTTCTTTGCTCAAACCCACTTGTAGAATATGCACTTGATCATCTCTATTGCGTCATGCTCGGTTAACCTTAGTCATATCATCGAGCAACAAAGTAGCTATATCTATTGTGTCTCAAGCCTACACCCTAGACGTGACCGACACTTGAGAACCATTTTTTATCCCCAAGCGAACCCTTGGACTAGCATACTATGACTCACATGACTCTATATAATACGCGGAAGCTTAAATAGATGAGCATTTGTAAAAGTCTTAAATAACTCTCTTGACATACTTAACATAAGTCATAAGTTAAACAAACATCTTGAGAAAACAATGGAAACACCTAATATTCTTTGTCTATGAATCCTTTAACAGTTCAAGATAAATGTCGGGACAAGACCCACGACACCTAAAATACTACTAAAATAGAAATAAAAATGGATCCTTCCGAAAGCAATGAGGCCTCACTAAATACTGTCTACGAGTGTAAGGTAATCTCAACGAAATGACCATTGATGATCCTGAATACTTGTATCTACATCATAAAAGATGCTGGTCGAATGATGTTAGTACATTGAATGTACGAGTATGTAATATGGCTGAGTAAAACAGGAACTGAACTGAATGAATAAAATCAACTCAACTGAATCAATGCATGAACATATAGTGTAAACCATTTAAACTTTACAATAAGATATGCAATAAAAGCAATATGAAAAATAATATACTTTACTTGTGGGGAGTTTCTCTAACTGACAACCATTACCATGAGCCTAGCAATGATACAACGTTTCGCCTATATTGCAAGGGTCAACCTATACTTTGTCGGGGTATAGGATGATATGGTCCTATAACTATAGATTGATCTAATAGTCCTTCACAGAGGTAGTGAGGAGTCGCATGATGAGTCAATGCTATCCTATCCTTCTTGGCTACGTAGTTTTATGGACTTTTGAGTTATAAAACGCTCAAACCCAATTCGGTGCTCGATACTAGTCCAAAACTAATAAACAATATCAATTATGCTCAATTGCAAAGAAATGGACTTTTACGTTACTGAAGGAGTTTTCAAAAACATAACTCATACTTAAATTTCAACATATTATTATGGACTTATCTTTGAAGCCTAAGATCAATATGCATAGCAATTGAAAACTCTTATATTTTTCTGAAAATAGAGCCTTTAATATTTTCATTTAAGTCGCTTTTGTTTTGAATGCACACTTAGACACGTGATTAGGATATGTAGGGACTTTCAAAGGTGAATAGAGCTTATAGGATCTAGAAGGGAGATGTGATCACAACTTAAAGGAATATGCATCGGATGAATCAAGGAAAGAATCTGCCCAGCGACCTTGGCGTACTGCTGGCGCAGGGTGCCATCCCCTTAACTACTGAAGTCAGGCCTTGGCGTACTGTTGGCACGTCGCGCCAAGGCTTAAACTTCATAAATAGTGTAGTGCTCACATGTTGCTCCAGGGCCTAAACTACTGAAGTCAGGCCTTGGCGCTATCCTAGCGCGCTGCACCAGGCCCCTGGTACTCAATTTAGGGTTCTAACTCCTTTAGAGTGGGGAAATTCTCCTAAACTCTTCTTGATTCTCAAACCCAACACGAATACTTGAGGAATTCAACAAAATCCTTTTGGGAAACACAACTTTTACTAAAGATTCACAACACACAAGAATTTGCAACCTCTATTTTTAAGGAATTGAAAAAATATCAACAACTACTCAAGAATCCTTTAGATACAATGATTTCATGAATAATTGGATGTATGGCAAGAAGACGACCAAGTCCAACACTGTGAGAAGCCTTACATACCTGGAAAGAACAACGTTCTTGATGAAAATCAACAATTCTTGAAGAACGCTTAAAAACCTAGCTCTTTCTTCTCTTGAACTCTTCTCTTAATTTTTTAAGTGTTTAGGAATGTGAAAGCATAACTTAGCGTTTGATTTGACCTTTAGTTGGGTGAGGAAAAACGTGCTATGCCTTGTAGGTAAAGGAAAAGACCAAAATACCCTTCTAAAAACGGATGAGATAAGTTAAATAGAGAAGCTTCACTAAAACAGGCATAACTTTTTACTCCAAGCTCAAAATTAAGCAAACTTGGTGGTGTTGGAAAGAGTACTCAAAGACCTTAAATTTTGTAAGTCATGGGCCACCTAAATTTTTATGTTCTAAAAGATATAGTTGTTTGAAGTTGACCCAAAACTAAAAACTGATGATGACTTGTATGAACCTCTCTTTAGTTCTTTTCAAAAACCGAGGTGTTACAATATCACCCCCTTGGGAACATTCGTCCTTGAATGAGATCAAACCAAGAGCAACAAGGGAGGGAAATATCTATCCACCCAACTCAAGCACAAAACATGCAAATAGCACAAATTCAACACATCAAGTTAAAGGGTACCTTACAAAGAGTTAGTACCTTGGTCTGAAACTGATTCAGAAGAAAAGAGGTGCGGGTATCTCTTCTTTATATCCTCCTCGGAATCCTAAGTAGCTTCCTCAACAAATTGATTCTTCCATAAGACCTTGATTAATGCAACTTCCTTGGTTCTCAACTTGCAACCTAACGATCAAGAATCTCAATAGGCATTTCCTCATAAGATAGGTTGTACTTGATACCAATATTCTCAGTAGGTACAATACGTGAAGGATCACCCAAACACTTCTTTAGCATGGATATGTGAAATACCAGATGGACTGCTGCTAACTTTGACGGTAGCTCCAACTCATAAGCTACGTTTCCAACTCTCTTGGATATCTTGTTAGGACCAATGTACCAGGGACTAAGTTTCTCTTCTTACCAAATCTCATAACACCCTTCATGGGTGAAACCTTCAAGTAGACCCAATTGTCAACCTCAAATTCTAAGTCTTTCCTTCTGACATCAGTATAGGATTCTTGACGACTTTGTGTTGTTTTTAGCCATTCTTAAATAATCTTCACTTTCTCCATGGCTTGATGAACCAAGTATGGCCCTATCAATTCATCTTCTCCAACCTCTAACCAATCAATAGGAGATCAACATCTTCGCCCATATAGAGCCTCATAAGGAGCCATTTGAATACTGGAGTGATAACTATTATTGTAGGCAAACTTTATGAGAGGCAAGTGGTCATCCCAATTACCTTTGAAATCCATGACACATGCCCTCAACATATCCTTTAGGGTCTGGATTGTGCGCTCTGCTTGGCCATCCGTCTTAGGATGAAAAGTAGTACTGAGGTTCACCTTCGAACCCAAACCTTTCTGGAAAGACTTCCAAAACTGAGCGGTGAATTGTGCACCCCTATCTGAGATGATAGACACAGGAACAACATGACGTCGAACTATCTCTTAAATGTACAACCTGGCATAATCTTCTGTTGAATTTGTGATTTTAACCGACAAAAATGACCTGATTTAGTCATTCGATCTGCAATCACCCAAATCTAATCATGTTGCCTGCGAGATCGCGACAAGCCAGTATTGAAATCCATATTAATCATCTCTCACTTCCATTTCAGAATGGCCTTTTTCTAAGTCACACCACCGGGCCTTTGGTGTTCTACCTTGAATTTTTGGTAATTTGGGAACTTAGCAGTGAAGTCTGCAATGCACCTCTTCATGCTACTCTACCAATAGACTTCTCTCAAGTCATGGTACATTTTTATGGAACCGGGATGGATCGAATACATGGAAGTATGAGCTTCGGCCATGATCTTGTAACACCTCAAAAAATTCTCAGTTAAGACTCGAACCATTCTTCATTTACTTGTAGGGTCAATCGGGTGATTTTAAATTGCCCATATGTGTAAAGGATTTAGTTTTTATGTAAGATTCTACTTGGGTTAACTTCAAACAACCATATCTCTTAGAATATAAAGAGTTACGTGGCCCATAACCTATCAAATTAAAGGTATTTGAATCTTCTTTCCAGCGCTACCAATTTCGCAACAATCCGAAGTTTGAGTAAAAAGTTATGACCATTTTAGTAACTTGATACAGTGGTGTGATGAATTAGTCGATGGGAAAACATTAAAATGGTCGTTTTTGTCTTTTTACCTCTAAGAAAACCCTAAACGAATTTCTTGACTAATCAAAGACCCAAAACAATCAGATTTTCATCTCTTAATCCATCATTCTCTTCTCTCTCAAACCTTAAGGCAAAATCCTGAGGAAAAATCAAAGTAGAAGACTTCATTCAAGATTCTTTCCATCTTTTTCAATATTCTTCTTCAAGGTAAGTTTTTCTCCAAGAATTCCATTCTTTCCAACTCAAATTCCTCCATACAATTACACTAATAAAAATCATAATTCTTGGCCATAGAGATTTCAAGAAACTAATTCAAGAATCTCAAGAAAGGTTTTCTTGATTGTTTAGCTTCAAGCTAAGGGTTTCCATGCTTCTAATCAAGTTCTTCTTTAAGATTCTTCAAGAACCTTGTTCTTCCAGGTATGTAATGCTATCATAGTGTTGGACTAGTTCGTCCTCACTCCCTACATCTATTTTTAAATCAGTAAAAGAGAAATCTAGGATTCTAATCCCTAGATTTGTGTATTCTTGAGATAAGTTGATTTTGAGTTCGTGAGTTCTTGATTCTTTTTTAAATTCTATTCCTAATTATTGAATTGTTATATGTTATGCATTAAGATTCTTGAGTTGATTCATTCATGTCTATATTTCAACATGAACCCTATGAATTGAGTATTCTTGAGATGAGTAGTTCTTGAGTTCTGAGTTTCCATATTGCTATTAAGATCCCTGATTTGAGTCGTTCATGTCCATAGTTCCGCATGAACACTATGAATTGAGTTATAAATTTTGAGAAGATTTTTAAAGTCAACACTTGAGTTTTAAACTGAGTTTTGAGGTAGTAAAGATGAGTTTTGAGAAAGAGTTTCTAAAACATGATTAGTATGACAATCAAGTACACCATCAATGTTTAAGCAATATGGTATCTAGATATACCATTAATGTTTATGCAGTATGACTTCTCAAGTCATCAATGATCATATTATAATATGATTTTGAAATGTTTTTGAGAAAGAGTTTTCAAGTATGAGTATAAGGGGACTATGTTTTCCCAAAGGTATCCGTTTTTACATTGATAAAAGAGAAACTTTGACTTCTAAATGAGTTATGAGTTCAAAAGATATTTCAAGAGCAATAACCTCTTTTAAGAGGGTAATTTGAGCAATTATCTCAAACCAGAGGAATAGTTATGTTTTTAAACATATGAGCATGAGTTATATATATTATTGGGAGTTCAGCACCAATGGGGATGAGTTCAGAGAACTCAAAATCCTCATAAACCATGTATGCCAACATTGGTAAAGGATCATACTTTTTAGATGATTTTTTTATTGCTTTTAAGCATTGCTTAGTGGATCCACTTCATTGAGGATGTTCTATACCCCGGCAAGGTATAGGACAGTTTTGGCAACGTGGACGAGACACTATATCATCACGTAGCTCATAGTGATGGTTGTCGATTAGAGAATCTCCCACTAGAGTTAAATTGTATTTTTATATATCAGTTATTATGTTGAGTTCAGAGATGAGAAAGTATTTTGTAAAACTTTAAGTGATTGAAATCCTTTATTTCTTTACATTCAGCTTGAGCACATTGTTATCTATTGTAGTCCTTTCTTTCAGTTATTTGTATTCAACTATATTACATACTTATACATTCAATGTACTGATGTCATTCGACCTGCATCTTTTAATGATTCAGATACAAGTTCTTAGGATTTTCAGCAAGAGTCCGTTGAGATCATTTCGTCAGCTTTTGAGTAAGACCTTCTTGCTTTTGGAGGACTCCAATTTTTATGAGTTGTTACTAGTAGTTATCTTGAGGAGTCGCGGGTCTTGTCCCAAAAGTCACTGCCTTTTGCTTATGAACATTTGCCTTTAGTTTAAGTAAAAGAGGGTCTTTGTCTTGTTTCTCCATCACTTTAGACACTAATGATGATTCAGCCCCATTCATTACTACAACTCCACCTTCACTGGAATCTAACAAACGAACTCCCAAACGAGCAAGTCTATGAATTTCCTTAGCCAACTCTTTCTAGCATTTCTCTATATGTGCAATACTTCCCGTGGATAACTTGCTCAAAGCATCAACAACAACATTAGCTTTACCTGGGTGATTGAGGATACTTATGTCATAATCCTTGAGCAACTCCAACTATCTCCTTTGTCTGAGATTAAGCTCCTTCTGACCTAAACCATACTAGAGACTCTTATGGTTGGTGAACACATCCACATGAGCACTATAGAGATAGTGACACAATATTTTGAGAGTAAAAACCACTACATCCAATTTGAGATCATGAGTCTAGTACTTCCTCTTGTGAATCTTAAGTTGTCTGGAGGCATAGTATATAACCTTACCAGGCTGAATCAACACACAACCAAGTCTAACCTTAGACGCTTCGCAATTGTAACGACCCGAGAGCACCCCCTAGTCGTTACCGGCGTATTCGACCTCGAAGAGGTCTTATTCAAGCCCTTAGCATTCATCATAGCATGTATCATAGAATAAAAACACGGAAAATTTAAAACTTTTACTTTGGAAGTTCAACTTCACTTCATATATGAAAAATAGAATCTAACTTCGTCACAATGTACCATCTAGACATTGAAGTATCGAAAATGGGACTTAGCCCTTACATCAATAAGAAGTCTAGAAATAGGAAAGTACAACAATGTCTTTCAACATAAGCAAATAACTAAACATAGAAGCTAGATCATAGGGTCTTGTCCTCGGACTTGAGGACTCACCAACTTGGGGAAGCAACTCCAAGTGTCTTGAGAAGTAAGCTTGAATCCTCAACGGCCTAAACCTAAATGTTTGGGGAAAAAGGATACAATATGGGTTAGTACAACACACGTACCAAGTATGGCTACTATACATAAAAACCATTGAAACATGCATAAAAGGTCATTTTAGTCAAAACATGCTTTTTACCAAGTAAATCCAATTTGCACACAAAGTAAGCATCATAGTACAAACCAACATAATATCATCCCAACACGTAGACAACCCAAGTAATACTAGTGCAATGCAAGGAATAGAATCCCATAACCCTATTCAAAGCCAAGTATCACATTAAGCAACCTACTTCATGCATACATACATAAGATCATACTTCATCATAACTTACCATATTCATAATGATCATACATAACATAGTTTCAACATACATAAGTCACAATCATCATAATCATAAGAGAACACTACTACAACCATCTCTTAGGATCCCACAAGTGCAATGTGCAAGAGAAGTCACATACCCTCCCTTACACAATGTAGAAACCCTTAAGAAATCCCTAGTAAGAGTTCACACCTTTCATACCTTCACTTAGTTTTACATTAGGGAGATATTGCCATAACCGACATTGACCATGAGAGCTACATGGAATTTGGTGTTCTACTCCCACACCGAAAAGAGAGGGTTAACACTTGCCTAAGGTGTATCCATTCGTACATAGCTAACTAGGTGGATCCACTAAGCTAAAGTCCTATGTGGGCACATAGTTAAGGGTCAAGGAGATTGCTCCTAGAAATCCTAACTTACTAACGTGAGGGATTTCTATCTGATGAGACAACACATACCGTGGGTAATCCGGACTTGCTAAACGTGAGGAAACCCATATGGGGAGCCGGACTTAATAAACGTGAGACCCCCATCTCATTTACATGCCCTTTTGGTGCTAAGCATCTAATTACCTTTTGTAATCATCTTTAGTCATCACATAAGTTCACATTAGCCTTTACTAGACTCTTATGTAAACATCTTACGATAATAGCTCATATGTGTTCGTAAGTGTGTAACAATCCTTTCACTTTAGAAACACTTAGTAAGCGAGTAACTCTTTCACTTTACATTACACTATAATCATGAGAACTTTCAATCATATAGCAATCATACCATTACACACATACATATTTCATAGCTAATTCAAGTGTAGATGGTTAAGGATGATGAAACTATGTCATCAACACCATAACAACACATTAGGTATAACATCATTACAATCTAAGTAATTCACCTTTCATACTTGAGTTCAAAGAAGAACCAACCTCTATACCTTCTTGCCCTTCATAGGACATTCATACTTCAATCACCAATCAGTTCATAACCAATACATAATACAAGGTAATTCATGAAGTAATACATAATCAACATCAATATAAGTAATTGACATATTCCCTTCATAGCCTTCAAGGCTTCATTCAAAGACTCAACCCTAATTTCATAGAAATTATACACAACCTAGGGTACAATAATCATACAAACATGAATTACATAACATCACATTCGATTCATAGCCTTCACCAACATCCAACACAAACTAGGGTTAGAATAAGGAAAAGAAGGAGAAACATGGGTCTCATGGGGAATTCTTCAAGAAACCACAAAAACAACATAAATTCATTCATAATTGTTCATATAACATCAATCAAATTCAGTTTATAACATCAATTTCACTTTAGAAAGAAGACCCACATTTTTGGATTGAAAACCTAGAAATTGGAGATTTTGAAATTCATCTTGAAGGGACCTCTTGGGGAAAGGAATCCCAAGAGTGATAAGCAACCATACCTTAGTTGATTCCTTGAGAATCAATGGAGAAAACTGCAAACAATTTGGGAAAGAACCTTGAAACCCTATCTCCAATGCATTTTTCTTCTTCTAAGGTTTTTAGAGAGAGAGTTTAGAGAGAAGTGGGAGAGTTTTGATTTCAATTGGGTGTTGTGTATAATGACCAACACTTGTGAATTTAGACTTAAAAACTAATATATAATTAACCTCTAAAAATACCCAAAACACCCCTACTTAAATAGGACTTAAAAGGAAAGTCCCAAAACTCCTCATTTAAATGGTCCCCGTTAGGGACCACGACCAACATTCATGGACCGTTAAAGTGCACCACGGGCCGTGGTACTGCCCGTGGTGTTGGAGGCAGTTGCTCCCCTTTCGTGCACAAGCCAACACTTGGCCAAGGCAAGACCACGGAGCCTCCCACGATCTGTGGTCATGACCACGGCCGTGGTGATGGTCTTGGTCATGTCTTGGCCTGGTGGAGGCTAGGCCTTCAAGCCTTGGTGCCAAGTGATGTTCATGAGCCACCCTTCTCCCTCGTCAAGTGCACCACGGCCCATAGTGGTACCCGTGGTGCCTTGGGCAGTAGCTACCCTAACAACCCCCAACTCCCTTAAAGCTAAAAGATCTCCACGCCCACCTTCACGAGCCGTGATGTGGACCACGACTCGTTGTCCCTCTCGTGAAGGGTGAGACAGTGTCTGGGAGACTTGGAGGTCCCTCTCCCTCGACCAAGGAAACTCCACGAAGCCTCCCACAGTCCGTGGTCATGACCACGAGCTGTGGTGGTAGCCGTGGAGTTTGAGGCAGTCGCTCCAAATTTGGGGCAGCCTTGGCCTTAGGCCTTGGCTTGCCCCTTTTGTTTGGTACTCCTCCCTTAGGCCTTAACTCATAGACCACCATAGCATACCTAGATGGTTTACTAACTTAGGGGAATTTATTTTATACCTCATTGATACTACATTTAAGCTCTAGTTCAACATACGAAATTTCTGGGGTGTTACAATATCCCCCACTTAGGAACATTCGTCCCCGAATTTCACTAGGACTTCTTTCTGGAGAGACAATGACTCGAACTAGCAGTACAACAACCAGTCATATCAACATCGTCATATCATCATATCATATAGGAATTTAATCCACAACATCACTATGCTCAAAACTCTTTACTTCACATAAGTATAGGAGGAACTACCTTCTCCATATTCAATGAGCATCAACATATATTTTCAGAAATCAACAAGACATTTTGTTAACAAGACAACATCAAGCATGCTCATTACAACTCTCATGAAGAGAACATCACACAACATCTATGGGTGCATTTTCAATCATGAGAAACAAAATTCATGAAAATTCAACATACAACTTACGCATGAATTTTCACAAAAATATGCACATATAAGGAAATCGTGTCATAATCATCCACACACATGATTTTTCAATTTATACTAAATTAAGAGAGACTACTAACCTCAACTATGGCTAGGAGTAGGAGGAAAAAGATGAGGGTAGCGGGACTTCATGTCGGCCTCGGCTTCCCATGTTGCACCCTCAACTAGGTGGTTTCTCCATAGGACTTTTACGGAGGCAACTTCTTTATTCCTCAACTTCTTAACTTGACGATCTAAGATTTCGACCGGAACCTCTTCATAAGAAAGGTTCTCATCCACACCTAAACCTTCTAGAGGGAGGATGGACACCGGGTCACATATACACTTCTTTAACATAGAAATATGGACACCGGGTGAACCGGAACCAATTCAATGGGCAATTTCAACTCATAAGCGACCTTTCCGACACGCTTCAAGATCTCATAAGGCCCAACATACCGGGGGCTAAGTTTCCCCTTCTTACCAAACCTCATCACCCCTTTCATGGGTGAGATCTTCAAGTAGACCCAATCACCTACTTCAAATTCAAGATCTCTCTTTCTATTATCGGCATAAGACTTTTGCCAACTATGAGCCATTTTTAACCTATCCCTTATAAGTCGAACTTTCTCCGTGGCCTCATAGACTACCTCGGGACCAAGAAGAGCAAATTCACCCACTTCAAACCACCCAATCGGAGATCGACATGTTCTACCATAAAGTGCTTTAAAGGGTGCCATAGCAATACTTGAGTGGTAGCTATTGTGGTAGTAAAATTCTATCAAAGGTAGGTGGTCATCCCAATTACCTTTGAAGTCAATGACACACGCTCTCAACATGTCCTCTAGGGTTTGGATGGTGCGTTCCGCTTGACCATCTATTTGAGGGTGAAATGCGGTACTAAGCTTCACTTGAGTACCAAGCCCACTTTGGAAAGACCTCCAAAAATGGGAAGTAAATTGGGCACCTCTGTCCGAAATAATCGACAATGGGGTCCCATACAACTTCACAATCTCTTTAATGTACAACTTAGCATAATCTTCCGTCGAATAAGAAACCTTGACGGGAAGAAAATGGGTTGATTTAGTAAATCTATCCACAATGACCCAAATGGAGTCATGTTGCCTACGAGTTCGAGGCAAACTTACCACGAAGTCCATATTGACCTCTTCCCACTTCCAAGTGGGGATATTGATATCTTGAGTCAGACCTCCCGGTCCTTGGTGCTCGACTTTGACTTGTTGGCAATTTGAGCACCTAGCCACAAATTTTGCTATGTCTCTTTTCATTCCGTTCCACCAATAAATATCACGTAAGTCGCGATACATCTTGGTGGCTCCTGGATGGATGGAGTATCGGGACCCATGGGCCTCCTCTAAGATTGTCTCTCTTAGGCCATCCACATCCGGCACACATAACCTTCCTTGGTGCCTAAGCACCCCATCTTCTCCTTGAGAGAAAGTTTCTATTGCTTTGTTGAGAACCGACTCTTTTAGTTCCATCAAAATAGGGTCAAGATGTTGCTTAGACTTCACGTCAACAACAACCGATGACTCAAAATTATGACGGACCATGACACCTCCTTTTGGGGAATCTTCAAGTCGGACACCCAACCGGGCTAGCCTATTTACATCACATGCTAAATCCTTTTTCTCTTCTTCCACATGAGACACACTACCCATAGATACACGACTCAAAGCATCCACAACTACATTTGCTTTTCCGGGGTGGTAAAGGATACTCATATCATAATCTTTCAAGAATTCCAACTACCTCCTTTGTCGGATATTCAATTCTTTTTTGGGTAAAAACATATTGAAGGCTCTTGTGGTCGGTAAACACATCCACATGTACCCCATAGAGGTTGTCTTTGGATCAACTTCTATACCCTCACTAGAAACAATGTGACCAAGGAAAGCAACTGATCTTAGGAAAACTCACACTTGCTAAACTTAGCATAGAGTTGGTGATCTTTGAGGACTTGCAATACTATCCTCAAATGATTCATGTGATCATTCTCACTTTTTGAGTATATCAAGATGTCATCGATAAAGACAATAACAAATGAGTCTAGAAAATTTCTAAACACACCGTTCATAAGGTCCATGAAAGCCGTCGGGGCATTTGTAAGACCAAAGGACATCACTAAGAACTCAAAATAACCGTACCTTGTTCGGAATGCTGTTTTCGGAACATCAACACCTCTCACCCTAAGTTGGTGATAACCCGACCTCAAATCAATTTTTGAAAAGTAACTCGCTCCTTGAAGTTGATCAAATAAGTCATCAATCCTAGGGAGTGGATACTTGTTCTTAATGGTCACCTTATTTAATTGTCGGTAATCAATACACATACGAAGAGATCCATCCTTATTCTTCACAAATAACACTGGTGCACCCCAAGGAGATATATTAGGTTGGATGAAACCCTTATCCAACAAATCCTTGAGTTGAGTTTTTAATTCCTTCAACTCTACTGGGGCCATCCGGTAAGGAGGGATTGAAATGGGTTGTGTAACTAGCAATAACTCTATGCCGAAATCTATTTCCCGTTCGGTAGGAATCCCGGGTAAGTCATCGGGAAAGACATCCAAAAAATCCTTCACTACGGGGACCGACTCCAAAGGAGGAATCTCGGACTCAAGATCCTTGACCCTCACAATGTGATTGAGACAACCCATAGAAATCAACTTATAAGCTTTTAGACATGAAATGATCCTTCCCCTAGGGATGGAATTTCCTCCCTTCCATTCTAAATGGGTTAATTAGGAAATTGAAACTTCACAATTCGGGTCCTACAATCTATGGACGCAAAACAAGCATGAAGCCAATCCATCCCCAATATAACATCAAAGTCTAACATATCAAGTTCCACCAAATCAACCAAAGTGACTCTATTGGGCAATGATATGGGACAACCCCTATACACTCTTTTAGCAATTATGGAATCACCCACCGGGGTGGAAACCGAAAAGGGTTCATTAAAGACATCGGGAAGCATATCAAACTTCATAGCCACCAAAGGGGTTACAAAAGACAAAGTGGCACCGGGATCCAACAATGCATAAACATTAATTGAAAATACTTGTAACATACCGGTCACAACATCCGGAGAACTCTCTTGATCACTTTGGGATTGGAGAGCATAGAAGCGATTCTTCTTAGGAGCATCGGGATTTGGGCCACTTGCTTGTGCTTGAGCATGTTCCCTTCCTTGAGCCTTTAGCATAGGGCAGTCTCTCCTCATGTGGCCGCTCTTACCACAACCATAGCAATTTCCCGTGCCAACTAGGCACTTACCTTCATGTTTTCGGCCACACTTTGTACAAATAGGCTTCTCAACATAAGGACTACCACCTTTTATTTCTTGAGGCTTGGGGGTAGACACTTTACCTTTGTTGACCCTTGGAGTGTTAGGAGGACCTTGGTTGGAAAACCTCTTTTTGAACTTTGGCTTATCTTGGATTTCAAACCTAACCTTAGAAGAATTTCCATCATCGGCCCTTGACCTCTTCAATTCTCTACCAATTTTCTTAAGCTTTTGCTCCTCAATTTGTTCAGCATGAACCATAAGATGAGAAATGTCCATGCTTGGGATTAGCATAGACGACCTACATTCATTCACCACAAGATCGGATACTCCCATAACAAATTTGTTCATTGTAGCTCTAGAGTTCAACACCAAAGTAGGAGCATGCTTGGAAAATTGAGTGAACTTGAGGCCATACTCATTCACACTCATACCCCCTTGACGAAGGTTGATGAATTCTTGCATTTTCCTCTCCCTTAGTTCCAAGGGGAAAAACCTATCAAGAAAAGCCATCTTGAATGTAGCCCAACTTATCGGACCCTCTCTAATAGGTCTCCCCTCCTTCCATTGTTTATACCACACTTGTGCCATATCTTTGAGTTGATAGGCAGCTAACTCCGCCTTTTCTTGAGAAGACACACCCATAGCCTCTAGAACCTTAAACATTTCGTCAATGAATCCTTGTGGATCTTCTTCCACCTTGGAGCCAAAGAAAGTAGGGGGATTCATCCTTGTGAAATCCCTTATCCTAGAAGCGGTAGTGCTGCATTGGGGTTCACTTGCACCCTAGCATCCCTAGCAACTTGAGTGGCCAACACTTGAGTCAAATTATGAATAGCCGACCTTATCTCAACATTAGACATAACCCCTTATTCAATAGGAACTTGAGGGTTTTGAGGAGCTTGAAGGGGAACTGCCTCATTCACATTCTCCTCACCAGCCCTCCTTGCATTGTTCCTTCTTGTATTCATTGCCTATAAGCACAAGAGAAGGATTAGAAGAAAAGGACTAGATAGACTTAAGACTCTTAGGCACGACTATGGAGTAACAAAAGAGTGAAAGTTCTAAGCATCTCGTAGCTTCCCATTCATAAATGTGGCGCGCTTCACACCCATGAACAAGACACTACTCGACGTGGTATATTGTGACATGGATCCACATTATTCTAACCTTATGCTCTGATACCAAGTTAGTAACGACCCGAGAGCTCCCCCTATCGTTACCGGCGTATTCGACCTCAAAGAGGTCTTATACAAGCCCTTAGCATTCATCATAGCATGTATCATAGAATAAAAACACGGAAAATTTAAAACTTTTACTTTGGAAGTTCAACTTCACTTCATATATGAAAAATAGAATCTAACTTCGTCATAATGTACCATCTAGACATAGAAGTATCGAAAATGGGACTTAGCCCTTACATCAATAAGAAGTCTAGAAATAGGAAAGTACAACAATGTCTTTCAACATAAGCAAAGAACTAAACATAGAATCTAGATCATAGGGTCTTGTCCTCGGACTTGAGGACTCACCAACTTGGGGAAGCAACTCCAAGTGTCTTGAGAAGTAAGCTTGAATCCTCAACGGCCCGAACCTAAATGTTTGGGGAAAAAAGAGACAATATGGGTTAGTACAACACACGTACTAAGTATGGCTACTATGCATAAAATCCATTGAAACATTCATAAAAGGTCATTTTAGTCAAAACATGCTTTTTACCAAGTAAATCCAATTTGCACACAAAGTAAGCATCATAGTACAAACCAACATAATATCATCCCAACACGTAGACAACCCAAGTAATACTAGTGCAATGCAAGGAATAGAATCCCATAACCCTATTCAAAGCCAAGTATCACATTAAGCAACCTACTTCATGCATACATACATAAGATCATACTTCATCATAACTTACCATATTCATAATGATCATACATAACATAACTTCAACATACATAAGTCACAATCATCATAATCATAAGAGAACACTACTACAACCATCTCTTAGGATCCCACAAGTGCAATGTGCAAGAGAAGTCACATACCCTCCCTTACACAATGTAGAAACCCTTAAGAAAGCCTTAGAAAGAGTTCACATCTTTCATACCTTCATTTAGTTTTACATTAGGGAGATATTGCCATAACCGACATAGACCATGAGAGCTACATAGAATTGGTGTTCTACTCCCACACCGAAAATAGAGGGTTAACACTTGCATAATGAGTAACCATTCGTACATAGCTATCTAGGTGGATCCACTAAGCTAAAGTCCTATGTGGGCACATAGTTAAGGGTCAAGGAGATTGCTTCTAGAAATCCTAACTTACTAACGTGGGGGATTTCCATCTGATGAGACAACACATACCGTGGGTAATCCGGACTTGCTAAACGTGAGGAAACCCATGTGGGGAGCCGGACTTACTAAACGTGAGACCCCCATCTCATTTACATGCCCTTTCGGTGCTAAGCATCTAATTCCCTTTTGTAATCATCTTTAGTCATCACATAAGTTCACATTAGCCTTTACTAGACTCTTATATAAACATCTTACCATAATAGCTCATATGTGTTCATAAGTGAGTAACAATCATTTTACTTTAGAAACACTTAGTAAGCGAGTAACTCTTTCACTTCACATTACACTATAATCATGAGAACTACCTTTCAATCATACAGCAATCATACCATAACATACATACATATTTCATAGCTAATTTAAGGGTAGAGTGTTAAGGATGAGGAAACTATGTCATCAACACCACAACAACACATTAGGTATAGCACCATTACAATCTAAGTAAGTCACCTTTCATACTTGAGTTCAAAGAAGAACCAACCTCTATACCTTCTTGCCCTTCATAGGACATTTATACTTCAATCACCAATCAGTTCATAACCAATACATAATACAAGGTAATTCATGAAGTAATACATAATCAACATAAATATAAGCAATTGACGTATTCCCTTCATAGCCTTCAAGGCTTCATTCAAAGACTCAACCCTAATTTCATAGAAATTATACATAACCTAGGGTAGAATCATCATACACACATGAATTACATAACATCACATTCGATTCATAGTCTTCACTCAATATCCAACACAAACTAGGGTTAGAATTATGAAAAGAAGGAGAAACATGGGTCTCATGGGGAATTCTTCAAGAAACCACAAAAACAACATAAATTCATTCATAATTGTTCATATAACATCAATCAAATTCAGTTTATAACATCAATTTCACTTTAGAAAGAAGACCCACATTTTTGGATTGAAAACCTAGAAATTGGAGATTTTGAAATTCATCTTGAAGGGACCTCTTGAGGAAAGGAATCCCAAGAGTGATAAGCAACCATACCTTAGTTGATTCCTTGAGAATCAATGGAGAAAACTGCAAACAATTTGGGAAAGAACCTTGAAACCCTATCTCCAATGCATTTTTCTTCTTCTAAGGTTTTTAGAGAGAGAGTTTAGAGAGAAGTGGGAGAGTTTTGATTTCAATTGGGTGTTGTGTATAATGACCAAAACTTGTGAATTTAGACTTATAAACTAATATATAATTAACCTCTAAAAATACCCAAAACACCCCTACTTAAATATGACTTAAAAGGAAAGTCCCAAAACTCCTTATTTAAATGGTCCCCGTCAGGGACCACGACCTACATTCACGGACTGTTGAAGTGCACCACGGGCCGTGGTACTGCCCGTGGTATTGGAGGCAGTGGCTCCCCTTTCGTGCACAAGCTAACACTTGGCTAAGGCAAGACCACGGAGCCTCCCATGATCTGTGGTCATGACCACGGTCCGTGGTGATGGTCTTGGTCATGACTTGGCCTTGTGGAGGCAAGGCCTTCAAGCCTTGGTGCCAAGTGATGTTCACGAGCCACCCCTCTCCCTCATCAAGTGCACCACGGCCCGTAGTGGTGCCCGTGGTGCCTTGGGCAGTAACTACCCTAACAATCCCCAACTCCCTAAAAGCTAAGAGAACTCCACGCCCACTTTCACGAGCCGTGACGTGGACCATGACTCGTGGTCCCTCTCGTGAAGGGTGAGACAGCGTCTGGGACACTTGGAGGTCCCTCTCCCTCGACCAAGGAAACTCCACGAAGCCTCCCACGGTCCGTGGTGAAAGCCGTGAAGTTTGAGGCAGTCGCTCCAAATTTGGGGCAGCCTTGGCCTTAGGCCTTGGCTTGCCCCTTTTGTTTGGCACTCCTCCCTTAGGCCTTAACTCATAGACCACCATAGCACACCTAGATTTCTTACTAACTTAGGGGAACTCATTTTATACCTCATTGACACTACGTTTAAGCTCTAGTTCAACCTACGAAATTTCTGGGGTGTTACAGCAATAAACAACAAAACCTTTTGTACCCTCTGGTAGGGTCAATATTGGATTAGTGGTGAATCGAGTTTTCAATTCCTGAAAGCTCTTCTCACAAGCTTCAAACCCTTGAAACTTAGTTGTTTTCTGATTTAACTTTGTCAATAGGGATGAAATAGCCGAAAATCCCTTGACGAACTTTCTACAATAACCAACCAATCCCAAGAAACTGCTTATATGAGTTGGAGATGTGGGTCTGGGCCAGTTCTACACTACTTCAATCATTTAAGTGTCAACTCGAATCCCTTCGTCATATACAATATGGCCAAAGAACCCCACAGACTCAAGCCAGAAGTCACACTTAGAAAAATTGGCATATAAATCCCTATCCTTGAGAGTTTGGTGGACTATTTTGAGATGAATAGCATGGTCTTCCTCATTCTCTGAATATATCATTATGTCATCAATGAACACGATAAAGAACATATCCAAATACAGTTTAAATACTCTATTCATAAGATCCATAAATGTTGTAGGAGCATTGGTCAAATAAAAGGACATCACAAGAAACTTATAATGAATATAACGGGTCATGAATGTTGTCTTCATGATGTCACTTTATCTTACTTTCAACTGATGATAGCTAGATCTGAGGTCTATCTTAGAGAAGCAAGTGGCACCCTGAAGTTTGTCAAAAAGGTCATTAATTCTCGGAAGGGTATACTTATTCTTTATGGTGACCTTGTTTAACTGGCGGTAATTGATACATATCCTAAGAGAACCATTTTTCTTTCTCATGAATAAGACCGGAGTGCCCCAAGGTGAGACACTTGGTCAGATGAAACCCTTATCAAAAAGATCTCTCAACTACTCTTTTAACTCAGCTGGAACCATTCTATATGGTGGAATAGAGATAGGTTGAGTATCGGGAAGGATGTATATTCTGAAGTCTATTTCCCTCTTAAGAGGGACTCCGGGAAGATCATCTAGAATACCTTTGGAAACTCACTCACAATTGGAACTGATTGAATAAGTGGTGTCTCAACACTAGAGTCGTTAACTCGGACTAAGTGATAGATGCACCCTTGAGAGACTAACTTTCAAGCCTTAAGATATGAAATGAAACGACCCTTAGATACTGCTGAACTACTCCTCAATTCTAAAACGGGCTCATTAGGAAACTGAAACTTTACTACTCGAGTTCTACAATCAACTGAGGCATAACAAGTATGAAGCCAGTCCATACCCAGAATAACATCAAAGTCCACCATATCTAGCTCAACTAAGTCATCCATGATGTCCTTGTGATTGAAAAAGATGGTACAATCACGATAGACTCTTTCTGCTAGAATAGAATCACCAACTGGGGTGGAAACACTGAAAGGCTCAAAAAGTTGTTTGTGGGAAATACTGAACTTCATGGCTACATAGGGATTTACAAAAGACAAACTTGTGATAGGATCAAGCAAATCATAAACATCAAAAGTAAAGACTTTAAGCATACCCGTGACAACATCTTGTGAGTTCTCCTGATCCTGGCAACTAGATATAGCATACAGATGGTTGGTACCCTCGCCTATTCCTGAAGTAGCTCCTCTCTGGGTATTTCTATATGCTAGAGCTGCTAAAGAAGATTGGGCTTTATTGCCCCCATTACCCTGCCTGTTCTTAGGTCATTCCCTAGAAAAATTACCCGTCTTTCCACAATTGTAGCAACCATCAGTACCAATACGAAATTCTCCAGGATGAAGCTTACCACATTTACCACAGAGTAGGTTGCGAGTGAGCCCTTGGGCCACACTGTCCTGCGGCTGAGAACGTTGAGCCCTGAAATTTTGGGAGTTCTGGTTCCTAAAATCATTCATGTTCTTTGGTGCAGGCACACTAGCTGATGATGGAGTAGGTCCAGATGACCTCTGCTGAAAGGATGATCGATTTACATTCCTGGTTTTCTGTTGGCTGGACTCATGTTTTTGTGTCTTAGACCTCTTACTACAAAACTCTTCCATGCCCTTCAACTTGTCTTCTTCAACCTGCTGCATATAACTCATTAGTTTGGATATGTCCATGTCTTCTATCAATATATCTGCCTTACCTTCCTTACTCTATAAGTGAGATTGTCTAGACATAAACAAACTTATCCTGCTCCTCATATCAACCACCATCTCCGGAGCATCGAGGGATAATTGAGTGGACTTGAGGTTGTACTCTTGTACACCCACAGACTTCTGCAGATTAAGGAACTCCCTTACCTTTGATTCCCTTAGCTCTCGGGGGAAGAAGCACCCTAAGAAAGCATCTTCAAACACAACCCAACTCAACTGTAGTGCCCCCTCCAACCTATTTTTATTCCACTGATCAAACCATATCCTAGAAAAAGGTACAAGGAAATGGAAGCATGATAATTGAAAATGGATCTGAACGTTAAGGCGCAAAAGACACAAGCTAAAAGGAGAAACGGAAGTTCAAACTGAAGAAATCCCAGCAGCGTATCTTCTCTACGTCGCAGAGAGGGAATTAATTATTTGACCTTATGATGATATTAAGGAAAAAGACATGTGTATCCTCTCTGCGTCGCTGAGAGGTGAAGTTTGACAAAAGATGAAAAAACAAAGCTCATCCGTGTCGCGGACCTGTGTCCAAATTTTTAACTGATTTTCCCAAACTATAAATATATTCGGATTTTATTATTTTGAGAATTCCTTTTCTGGGTTTTTGGAGAACGACAACTAAGGGAAGTTTTGTAGAGAAAGTCATTATACTTTTTAGGGTTCTTTTTTTTCTTAGACATTAGTAGTTAAAGACCCTCATTCCGGGGTTTTGGCTACAAATGAATGTTTAGTATTGAATTTTATGGATTGAAGTTGATTATCACCTAAATTGTTCTTTCGTTCTTGATTTATTATTTGTTGATTGGCCGCCATTGAAATAGATTCATTGTCCAAATTAAACTCAGGAGAGAACTATGAGGATAGAACGTGGGACAAAAGGAGCATGATCTTCTCTAGAAATTAGGATTGTTTTGTATCTAGGATAGAGATATACCTAGAGACCTTGCCTGGTTACTAAACAAGATGAAAACTTAATGCTCTGTAATTGGTTAAGTCTATGCCCACTCAACGATGTAATTAGACTGCCAATTATGGTAAGCGATTAGAGGTCGAGAGACCATGATACATTCAACCTTGTAAATGAGAGATTTGATAACTAATTGAAGTCTATAGAAGAATATGCTATGCATGAATTCTAAGTAGGTTGCAACCCTGGAATTTCTCCTATTATAGTAAGGTCATCTTAGTATTTAATTCTTGCATTATTTTATTTATAAATTAAATTCTTTTGGAACTCTTGAATAAATAATTAGAATTTGTATAATTTAGTAAAAATAATTAATCAAAAAGTCCTTTGGGTTCAATAACCCGGCTCTTTTAGAGCCATTATATTACTTGTGTGATCACGTGCACTTACATGTGCATTTGGGACGCAACAGTTGGCACCTGCATCCACATGTGAGGACTTGTGGTATGCAGGTGCCTAGTCTTTGTGACAATGACTTCACTTCCTCCTGATTGGTATTTCTAGAGCACGTGTGTCAACTTACAACACACATATCCAAGCACGAACCAAAAGCAGACTACTTCTCTCTTGATTTTCTCAGGACTTAGGTTTCTTCAATAGTCCATTTGGGGTTTAAATCCTCTACTATCTTCATTTGAAACAAATTCCTGTATATAAGATAATAGAGTCATAAAATCCTTCTAAATAACATAAGATTGAAGCAATAACCCAGTGTAGCAGCTAAATAAATTGGTAGATTATCAACTTATCGAACTTCCAAACTTGAATTATTACTTGTCCTAAAGAAAAATATTCACTAATCATAAGATTGACTCAAGATTTCCAAGACAGAAGGGTTGCACACTATTATGAATCATAATAAAATAAAAAAACAAAAGATTCAAACAAAAGCACTAACCTAGTTTGGTATACCACGACAAGCTCAAGGAAAAAATATCACTTCAAAAACTCTTTTCAAGAGACTTCAATCTCTCATTCAAATTTGGGGAATTTTTCATTTAAAACAAGATCATAAAACATCTCGAGTCATTGACATCAACCTTCAAGATTTGCCTTAAAGTTCACTACACAACTTATCACTATTATTCTTCTCAATTAATGTCCAGACCCACCGTTTGGTCCATGGATGTAATGACACTAATGATAATAGACAAATGCATTCCCAATCATGCAATTCACATTGTAGGAATTATAATATACACAAATATGCTCACTCTCTTATTGAAGTTTGAGTATACACACATAGAACTATAGACTTGTCCTTTATGTAATTCGCCACTAATGTAAAGTTGCAAAGCTCAGGATTACTTAGGACTTGCAGGTGACTGTGTAGGTTAGGGGCAAGGAAAGAACATCATTTAGTTCAAGTGAATGAACCTTCCTAACACTATCATTAGGGAATTCAAGTACACCACTCATATCATTGAATCAACCTCACCTTATTTTTCCTTTTCACAACCCAAGTTTTCCTCTAAACATATTTGTTCTAATCATTAAGCATTGACAAAGTAAGAATTAACATTGCTCAATTCTTCTATTTCTTTCTTTTTATCAATAGATAAATGCAAGAAATTCACAAAGACAAGCATTAGGTGCTACCCCACATTTAAGTTCTTCTCCTCATGCAATCAATAACGCACACCTCCCCAAATTTAGGCTTTTGTCTATAACAACATTCCACTTTTCATTCATATTCCTGCCAAAAATAAGCTTTTAGGCTACATTTTCATCACTAGCAATTAAGGAGGAATGGGTGCAACAAAATAGAGGTTTCGGAAAAAATTTCAGATGAGATGAACCCCTAAGAAATAAGAGAGAAACCCCAATTTCTTAGGGGTCACACTTTGTCCCCTGGCAAGTCAGTCTGCTAACGTTTTATCTTCTTATTTATAAGCCACAACCTACTTCGACATTTCCAATTTTCCATGGAGGACTGGAAGAATTATGGATTTTCTAAACCTAGTAAGGGAAAGAGATTCTACTCCCATTGCATTCATTAGTTGGATGAGGGTAAGAATAGACGATGAGTCGAAGAACACCGTGCATAGATGGGTGTTGAGGCCCCATATTGACTATCATGAGGTCTTTTCTTGTAGTTGGTGCAACCATAAGTCTTTAAGATAGGGTAAAAGTGTGTATTATGGTTGCCAAGGAAAAGGTTAAAGGCTCAAAGGAGTTAACTAAGGTCAATGTTAAGAGAAAGAATTTATTTTTTGTAAAGTGACTATTCAAAGAGGGCATAAGGTCATCTTCCAAGCTAATCATCATATAGGATTATGCCCTCAATCACACCCGTGGTAAGTTTTAGACGACATAAATACACAAGAAAAAATTAAGACCTTACCCTACAAGGCATCATAATCACTAAGAGTTAACATCAATTCTCAGAATCAGTTGGGACGTTTTGAAAAGCTATTCCTATTTTGCACAACTCATTTGTGAATCAAAAACTAAATGAAGAATGTAAAACTTATGACAAGAGACGTGCAAAATGGACTAAAAATAACACTAAAACTTGATATTTTTCCTTAAGAAATTTGCCTCTCAATCTATTATAGGGAAATGTCGTTCGGTTCAACACAAAAATAAAGAAAAGAAAATACGCTCATTGGGAAAGAATCTCGGTATAAAGAAAACCTTTGGATATTATTAAAACTAACTATTATCTACAAAGCCAATATTGAATTACACACTCATGTCTCATTGGAGAATGAGGCTTGGTGAAGGCACCAAGCGCAGTATGCAAAACATGGGTAGTAAGACAATTGACATGTAAAACTAACCCAATACCATGATACACAAGATCAAGCCCAACGAGGGCACAAGATAAATCATACAAAAATATAGTCCCGAGAAAGGCGGAATACACATCATCTAAGACATACCCGACAAAGGACAAATAGTATTAGAAATTACAAAGTAAAGCCCGATAAGGGCTCCAAATCATCCAACTGAAATTGCACATCCACACCAACTAAGAAAATAAAAATGTACCTGATACTATATGAAATATAAGGTAAGGTGTAAAAACACCATGTGCTCGCGACTTTGAAGCATCATCTTGCAGATCCGCTTGTGAGCTAGTTCCAGCCCCTCCCTTGTGGGAGTCTGCTATAGCCAAAGATTCAAACAAAACCCTTTGTGTCCACAGAGATGCAGTGGAATCCTCCTTTATGTCATCATCCGAATCATCTCCCAAACTACCTAGCAAATCATCAATCAGGCCCCTAGTCTTGCGAGTGACAACCATAGTTTCAGCTAAGAAGCTGATGTCTACAATGGCCATGGGGGTCTTACCCTTTATTTTGTTCATGTCTACCTGAACGAGAGCTACTACCCATTCAACAACATCAACTCTGGTACATAAATTTCTAAGGCTATCAAATACATATTTCATCACATTTTTAACAGCCTTTTTGGATTAAGGCCCAGAGATTCTTAGCCAATTTGCTTAGTTGACTATCATTGACATAAGTCATGTTGGTCAGATTCTGGTGACCACTCAGTACAGAGGAATGAGGAGGTTGTGAGCGCCTATCAGGCCTTAAATATGCAGAGGCATTTCCCAGCATCGCGAGAGTAGGAACATCTAGAACATGCCTGATGGTGGAGGTCTCACTAGAGGTAACAACAATGTCACTAGTCTCATAATCAAGTAAACTATCAGATATACCTAAGTTTTGCAGCCTACTCTTCTTCACCTTGGGTGCTTCTGGATCCATTTTCTTCTGAATATCAATCACACTAGTAGTAAGTCAAGGTAGGTAAAAATTGAAGTAGGTCACACTCGTTCTAGCACATAATGAGCTAATAAGCATAAAAAAGGCATAAAAGGTGCAGACTAACGAGATTTCATCTTAATATAGACCGTAACTATCTCCCCAAATTTCACATGTATCCTCGACATGATGGAAGCATCCAAGATGACTGGTTCAATATTAACTTTCTGATCAGTCTTGGATGACATGAAACTGAAGCAAGCAAAATTAAGTCACATCTTGGGTTCAAAACTGAGATCTTTCCTAGGCATCTCACCACCTAAAATGGTTCGGATGACCAACAACACCTAATATCAACCACCTTTTAGAGTTGGTGACCTTTATAACAATCTTCTCTGCAAAGAAATTCCCGAAGTTATCGGTGTACCCTAATAAATAGAATTTATGGCATCAAGGGTAATATTGATCTCCTTTCCCCTTACAATGATATAGGAGAATGAGAACTCTTAAATCCTCAATGAGTGCTTCATCGAGTCTTGTCTCGCCTGATAAGATGTATAAAACTCTAGCACCAAGTTTATATAGTATCCTTCGGGTGCATCCAAGAATGGTGACCGCTTTCTCTTAGAGAGCTGCTTGTTGATATTAGGGAATTCGTCCCCAAGCCCAGCTAGATTAAAATTCTTCTATTGTGTGAATGACCGGTCATCCTGATATTTGATATAATAGGCTTCATACCCTCAACATAGAAATACATTATGTCGTCCTTATTGGCAAGGACATGAGCGTCCTTACTTTTACTCTTGCTCTTGCTTGTGGATGGATCCTTGTCGGTGTTCCTAAGTTTCTCCTATTTTAAGTCATGGCTTGCAAAAAGAAGTTAATGCTGAGAGAACATAACATAATTTTTTTGTAATTTTCATTAGGAAGCAAAATAATTGAAAATGATTACAAGAAGATAAGGAGTTAAAAAGAATTGGAAATCACGAAGAGGAAAGCAACATGGGGTTTACTGGCATGTGATGAACGCTCAACTATTTACATTTTTCAGGGCATATGTGGTTTTTTGTAAAACAAGACCCAACTTTAAAGGTTAGGGTCAAATCACAAGGATATCCACTTGGGATAACTCTTAAATTGACTCAACTCAAGACAACGTCTAAAATTGTACTGTCAACAAGCATATATAGTGGGGGCATTTAGGAAACAACTAGAAATTATCAATATCACGAGCAAGAGCAAGAAATCAACACAAATAGGATCTATTAAGTTTAGAAACAACTATGGGTGTACACATTTTGATGGGGTTTGCTAATGATTAATCAGAACTAAATCAGTAAATACATGGATATCGTTCGTTCTAGGCTACATTTGATATTCTCTCGAACTATTAAACGTATATCTATTAAATTTTCTCGAAATCCAAGACCCTTACCAATAAAGCACCAAACACTGTCTGCATAAATAAAATATCCCTAGCTCATATCATTAAATGAAAAAAAAATTAATCAGATTGCCCTATCTCTAGCTCAAATCCATAGACTAATTTCACCAAGTCCTCACTATTGAAGTCTTACCCAACTCCATTTTTTCTTTCTCAAGCCAAAATGGTGTTATAGAGCTCAACCACTAATTTTGGATTAAAACCCCAAGACAACAATAGATCGATCCATGCATAACAACCAGTTTTAGGAATAATTAATCAATACCTATTGGGTGTTACACCCACATCATGCACACCCCTTAGCTACTCACAATTGATGAAATAAAGACAATACACATACAGAGGAACACCATTTCAAGTAAAATTGATTAACAAAACTGAGATCTAAGGTTTAAAAGGATGCAAACCCGATTTTCTTCCTTAGCAAGTAAGTAAAAGTTCTTAGCTATTTTCTATCACTCCAAAAAATTTAGCTCTCTAGACTATTTTCAATTGGAAAGAAGATAAAGGTACATAATTACACAAATTCCTATTCTATCCTTGGAACCTTCCAACGAAAGCACTTTATCATTCAAGTACATTTTTTGTCCTTAAGCTTCCGCTCTTTAATTTGGGATGGACCGGCGAAATATTGATCCATGATTGTTTAGCGCTAATTGCATCGCCGCTTCAACATTCAGTTCCTTTGTAATCACCCGTGATGGTACAAGCCAGTGAGTCATCAGTGCTTAGACAAGTTTTAAATATTTAAGCCGGCGAGACGCCACTTGGTTCTTATACTAGGATATCAGTTCCTTCGCCGGTGTGCTTAGGTGATTTTAAGCTCCAAATCCTTTAAATTTGATTTTTTCAAGAAATGCCTTCACACAAGAGAACTAGAGTGTAAAATTCCCTCAATTAGCATTACAACATAGCAATAATTCATGAATTTGAGTCTAACAAGTTCATAAAATACCACCCCATCAAACCCCAAACTTGAAATATTGTTTGTCCTTAAGCAAAAAACTTACATTCAGACACATCCAAAATAGGATTTGCACAATAAGACTCAATAACAAAAATAAAAGAGGTTTGGATATGGTAGATCGTGGTTTTTATTTCCTTGATAAAGGAGGTTTACAATGATAAATTACATGTTTTTTACATTATAGTTTAAGTTGATCGTAAGGAACCTGGTTCCTTCAGTGTATAGTTGGTGTTAGTTTTATTTTCAATATTATATTACATTGCTTTTGGTAGTCATTTTGTTTCCTTGTAGCAATACCAATATACAACTTTATATTTCCATTCCAATATTATTTTATGTAAGATTCAACATGGGATAACTTATACGAGAATTATTTTAATGATACCTAAAAGAATAAAATATTTTTGTATTCATCTTTCTATTTTTTATTTACATTATAAGGTAAAGGGTAAAATTGTCATATGGCGTTATACATCGTTTATCCTTTTTTAATTCAATGAAAAAAATATTTCTAAAAAGAAGAAGCATATACACAAGGTAAACTAGTGAATATTAACCCTAGTGTTACAATATGCTTTATGTCTTTGTGGATGAATCAAATGACTACTTACCTTTGCAAAGTTTATGAATTCTACTTAGAGTCTATTTGACATTGCTATTGGAAGCACATAAACACTTTTTTTGAGAAAAAAACATTTTTTTATTTTTTTTTTAGGTGTTTGGCAAACTTGTAAAACAACTTTTAAATAGAAGCAGAAGCAGTTTTTCTATTGTTAGGAAGAAGCTAAAAAATTATTCTTTTTAAAAAAAGCAGAAGCAGATTTTTTTTTCAACACTAAAATATCCCTTCCTCTTATATTGCGTTGCACGTGTGTATTGTATATATACTATACAATGCTGTAAAATAGAATTAATATTACTAAATTAAAGTTTTTTAGTAAATAATTATAATTGAAAGAACATAGGATAAGTGTTTTTTTATGTAATTAATACAAATTTTTATACAATTACTTGTATTTTGAGATCAAAATGACCAGATATCATTGAAACATTTCAAAATACATTCAAAGTTTAAATGTGTGGAGAAAGTGACATTTATTAAGGAGTATTTTTACTTCATTCAATTTTGTAAGCAAATCTAACCAACAAAATTTTAAAAAAAATGTCACCAATAGCCTTTCCTCTTGAGGTTATGAACATAAATGATGGACACCATTTAAGTACATTTTTTTCTCTTAAATATTCATACTTGAAATATAGTATGTGCATGACACTAATAAGGATTACCATAAATATTTCAACATTTTATCTTTATACACAATCTATCTATACTTGAGTAAGATTACCATATATAGAGAGGTAATTTTTCCATTTGATTGAAATCATATTATAAGTAAAAAGCTAAAATCTATTTTTGAAATATTGGATTTTATATCCAAACTAATCATTTAATGGACTATGTTGATGCCCGTTCCTTTACCAAAATTAGAAAGAAATTCCTTCATGTGGGTAAGAGAATAAAAAATTAAAAAAGAAAGAAGAAATATCATACACAAATCATGTGTCTTTTTTCATATTTGTTTATTATTATTGTCTTTTCCACAACTTTTCGTCATTATTAATTCATGAAAATCGTAAGAAAAACTACGAGTGTGAATTGTTGAATGATTTGCTATAATTTGTTTGCCAACTCTTTCTTATGTCATACCTCGAATTTCGTTGAATTTTGAACTTAATCAACTACTGCAAATAATCCTTGAGATTTTTTAAGAAGAAGAAGAGTACAAAACTTTAAAAAAATGTAGTTTAAAAGTGAGAAGAAACTCCTCTATTTATAGCTAACAAATAGTAGTATGAATATGTGCTAATTGTGCCTTGTCAGAAATGTTACAACCTTTTGTAAAAGTCACTGCTCATCGGAAAAGTCACCACCCTTTGGAAAAGTCACCACCCTTTGGAAAAGTCACAACTCATTGAGAAAAGGCACAACCCTTTGGAAAAGTCACAATGTTTTGGAAAAATCACAACCCTTCGGAAAGTCACAACTCATCAAAAATGTCACAATCCATCAAAAAAATCACAACTTTTGGAAAAGTCACAACACTTTGAAAAAATCATAACCCTCTAATGTGAAAAGGAATCTATTTTTAATATAATACTAAAAATAAATTGAGTATTTTTAATTGGGGGTAATATAGTAATTCAACATTCAAGTTTAGGAGTTCATGTTTTTAAGGTGGTGTATATATATGTATATATATATATATATACACACACCAATATATCTCTTATTAATTTATTTTTTCAATTATTTTACGTATAAATTTTCAAAATTAGAAAAAAGGTAACAACAATATTTTTGCAAGATTAGAAAGAAGAAAAAAAATAACTAAAGATTTCAACCCTCCAGAAAAGGTATAATCTTGATTGAAAATTTGAATATGAATATTTTAATTTAATAAAAATAAAAATTTAAGTTATTTTTTTGTAATAGATGCTTAAGTTGGTTTCTCTCTATAAAATAATCTTAATATTAAAATTATATTAATATTTGTCCTTTAACGTAATTTGACTCTCATAAGCACTTTCTGAGGAAGATAACAATTTGCTTATAAAAAAAACACTTTTCAAATGAATTAGCCAAACACAAATTGTTTTTTTGTTTTCAAAAGTACTTTTTTGAAAAGTTATTTTAAAAAAGTGCTTTTTTGAAAAGCTATTTTAAAAAAGTGCTTATAAAATTAAGCAATTTTTAGCAGCAATGTCAAACAAGTTCTTAGTAGGAATTTAAATAGAGAAATTTATTTTCTCAGAAAACATGTTAAATGTATATAGTAAGGAAATCCAAGGGTAACACATAAGGGAAATGACATTCTTTTTTGTAAACTTATCAAAATCTCAAGTCTCACTCTTCACATAGAAAAATGAGTTGTTAATATTACATTGCAAGAAATAAAACTAGTATATATTACTTAAGGTGGACTGTTGGGAATTCTACTCAAAATATAGTGTTCAGGTTTGTGATCACACTCATAATCTAGATGAACAAAAGCACGTTCAACTTCTGAAAGTTCTTCAATCTTTATCTGAAGTGACTCTCCAATGGCATGAGCTTCTTTCAGGGGCAAGTCTTCTGGGAGCTCAATGTCAACCTGTTTGCATAGCAAATACTTAGTCAATGTGTTTCAACTAAATCCTTTTGTTGGACTATACAAATGAGGCACAAATAACATTTTTTTTGTGTATTTTTGAATCCCCCAAACATAAAGGATGTTTTCATTTTAGTTGCAAATGTAGTTCAAAATCCCACAAAGCCATTTTGATTCTTTTGGATTCATTTATCATGTCTAATCATTTTCATAGCCTCATTATATTATTTATTACTTGTGAGAATAGATGACATGATTCTCTAGGAAATTATATGTATTTAGAGGATGATTTTCAATTTTGAAAGGTAGAGAAGTTGAAAAGTTTGATCAAAGTCAACAATCTAGGGTAATGAGTGCAAATTCAAATTTCAATAGTTTGGTTATGTTCGAAAGATGATTTTTGACTTGGTTGGATGGATGGAATGGATCACAGGGTGTTTTTGAGTGATTTGAACCTTCGATTGAATTTTTGAGTTTTAAGAAAGTTGAGTTTGACCACGATCAACTTTTGGTCATGACGACCTTGGATGGTTGATTTGATGACTCCAATAGGTTGATTTGCACTATGGTTTGCATCGAGGGGATCTTGGTTGAGTGACCTTATTGCGTTCGGAGACTTGATCCAACTTCATCTGCATTGTTACTTTATTTATGAAAGTTTGGAGATTTAGACTATTGTGTTATTATTTAAATTACTTCCACATTTATATTATGTTTTGTATCTTCTTAAAGGGGTGGTTTACCTATCAAGGAGGGTTAGGATAGGTGTCATCAAGATGTAATTTTTGAATCGTGACACTTTTTAAAAAAACTTGGCTCCGCCACTATTGATAACCATCAAGTGTTGAACCTGATTTTCATAAATAAACAGTTGCGTGTTGGTCAACTTATAATCTTACCTAAACAATATCATATCTCTTTTCTATCCATTTTATAAAAAATTAAAAATGAGAAAACCACATCACAATAATAGTAATCTCACCTCAACAAAGTAAAGAGCTCCAAAAGTGTAGGCTCTAACAGTGTCAACTCTTTTTATTTGAGGATCATGCCTTAGGACTAGATATGTAAGTTTCTGCAAAAATTCAGGAGGGGCTGATTGTCCAACTAGAGAAACTGCATAAAGGAACATTATATATGTAAACATCAAAATTGGCTTAATGGTAATTGCATATTAGTTGAAAAGAGAATTAAAAAGAAAGAACCTGCATTTTCCAACACAGTTCCAGACCAGTTTGTAATTGTATATACAGCAAGAACAATAGCACCAACAGGATCAATCCACCAATAGAATCGATCACCGAGGACAGCAGACACCAAACCAACAACATTTGTGACTACATCAAAGTAGTGATCCTAGATATCATGATTCCATAACATGTAAAATGATGCACAATTTTAAAAAAAGAACGAATGTATGTAGGAGAAAAGACCTTTGCATATTCTCTAACTATCTTATTCCCCGAACTTCTGCAATAAATCCACAAGACAAATTTTACTCCAGTAGCTGTTAGCATAATTGCATATAGCCAACACAATTGCTCCTCAGTCATCTTGTTTAAAGGTGTATCTTTTATCAATTGTTCCACAGCTTGCACTAAGACTTGAAAGCCTATGCAATCACATATAATCGATTTGTCATTCATGACTTGTAAACAGTAAAAACAGAGACAAAGATATGACATGTGCAGAAGAACATACCAAGAGTTGCCATAACAGCTGCAAAGATGACAATCCCTACAGGTTGAACTCTTAACTTTCCTATAGGGTACTTGTAAATGTTTATACTCTTCATTGATAGGTGTGTGAACCAGAGAATACCACCGGCCATTAGATCAAGTAATGAATCCAACGTCGATGCTGCAATTGCTAAAGAACCACTTTTTACAGTAGCATATACCTGCAATCGATCCAAAGTAACGATAAAGTATAAAATATATCTTTATTTCCTCACAAAGAACATAATTGGATACAACTATCTTATGTCTCATAATGATGATTTGATTCATCATTAGCATTAAACTTACATGTGGTAGAGTTTGAGCAAGAAAAACTATGTAGCTAAACTAGTTGTAGCAAAAATAGCTAGGGTATATGCTTACTCTAGCTATTTGTATACGATTTATGAAAAATTCATAATAAATTACCTTGTTTGTATATTGGCAAGTGAAATATACAAACAGAGTTCTGGAAAATTTCTAAATATATAAATACAAAATTTGTATATACTTGCCTATTTATATATTCGTAAGCGAAACATACAAACGAACAAAAATATACAACTGCAGCCTCCATAGCAAACAAAATTATAGCTATGGAGCGCAATTATCTTTGTATATACTTATCTATTTATATATTTACAAGCAAAATATACAAACAGACAAAAATATACAACTGCAACCTCCATAACAAACAAAATTATAGCTATGGAGCCCAATTATCGAAACTATAGTCGTAGAGTCTTTCTTATTATGTTTGCTATTTCTGAAATTTTTTCTTAAGATATTGGCACATTTTCCAAGTGAAGGAATACAAATGAAACTTTACCTTAAAAGCAAGTAATAAGACATTTGCCCAATTAGAAATATGCATTGCTCTTTCATGTTGTATTTGCTCTAGTAGGTCTTGCTCTTCATCAATGGCATTAACTGAATCAAGTGAATCAACTTCCTCAAAGGACTTGAGAGTAGCAATTTGCCTTTCATAATATTCTTTCTCTTCTATAAAGAAAAAATTATAAGATCGTCAATAATAAAAAAAAAAGAAACGCGACAAGGTAGCAACTTTTACATGTAACAACATTAAAGGATTTACCTTCAATTAAATCAGTGGCTTTAGACAAGTCCAAAAGAAAAGGGACTTCAGGATCAAGCCATGTCTTAACCTTTCTAGGTAATTCTGAGAAGAAATCACATCTCATAGAATTAACTGAGTTTCGACGCTTTGTTATATTGACATTTCTCAACAATGGCTCTGCCACATCCATTTTTTTATTTTATTTTTCTTTTATCCAAAATCAATGTGAATTCTCACAAATCAATTTGGCATGAATTTCTCTCTCTCTTTTCTTTATATCAAGAGAGAGAAATGGATGTCAAAATTGAAACATGCAAAAATGCATGAAAAATGTGACTAAATGCCCAGATTTGGTTTTGCTCTCAAAAATTGTGGCATGCATGAAAATAATGACATGTTTGGTTAAGCTTTTTTTCATCCTTTTTTTTTGGAGGGGAGAGGTTCTAAGTTCATTTTTTATGTTGAAATGCATCTAATTATTTGTACATATGATTTTACACAAGGCCTGGCCTAAATTGCTCTTGACTTTTTCTTCAGGCTATTACATCTCATTCATTTATGTAATGGGGTCTCTATAATTCATATGTTAGTTTGGTATAAACTTTTTAATAAGATAAATGAATGATAATCCTCACTTAATCATCACATCATTCGTACACATATTATTTCTTACTAAATTCTTTCAATTTTTCTTCTTTCTTTTTTTAAAATATGATAAATTATATTTTCAAGAAATGTTTTCCATGAGAAAGTTATTTTAGAAAATATTTTTCCATCAAATTAAAATATATATATTTTTTCTTAATCTTTTATAAATTTGAAAAACAAATTTGGAAGGAGATAGGATCTTCCAAAATATAGAAATAGTTTTTTCAATCTGGAAGGGATTGTTATGACTTATGCCTATCATCAGGAGTAGAAGCCTCTAATAATTTGTATATTAAATCAAAGGGCCACAAGTATTGGTCACTTGTGTTGATTTGTTAGAGGGTTGTTAACATTGATTGTCATACCAAAGGGTAGAGTTAATATCTGCTAAAGTTACTTAATTTTGAGAATTTGTTTAGCAAAGTCATTAAACTTTATTGTATATCAATAAAATCATTCAACGTATGCATTTGGATCAACATAATCATTCAACTTATGCATTTGTATGAAGATAATCATTCAACTAAATTTATCATTAAAAAAGCCTAACATGAAAAAATAAAATTAATCATTTTCTATGTCATATAATGTCACGATCCAAAAATGGACGTGATGCCACTTGTCTATTTCCACCAAAACAAGTCAGCCTCAACCCAACGAAACCAAAAGAAATGCATAAAACAATAAAGCAAGAGTAAAATAAAGCGGATAACTTATTCATTCTATTAAAAAACCCAAAATCTGGTTGTCATGTATACAAGACACTAAATGCATAAAGTGCGGAATTTAAGAAATAAGTACAAGTCTCAATCTTTGTTTCTCAAATAGAACAAAGCTTTAAGGAAAAGGAAAAGAGGGTCCGCCGGATTGACAAACAGTTACCTCTCAAGTCCTCCAACGAGCCTCAGAAAGGGAGAAGAAGAACAATCACGCTAAGCTAGCTCAGTACCTACACAAGTGTAGAAGCAAGAAGTGAGTACCAACAACACGGTACCCAACAAGCAACCTATTAAACAAGACATCGAACTAGAAATTGAATACCCCTTACAACTCCAACCAAACCTCCTCAAACTACAATTTGCACATAAATCAGCCCTACCTAACAGTTCTACAATACATGGCTCACAAGGCCCAATATCAGTTCAATAGTCATAATTCCACAATTAAACGAATTGAATAAGTCAATCCCATTGTCAAGTAGTTCAGTCACACGCAACAAGTACATCAATCATAATTAGCAAACAAGTCATGTATAAGCATCAAATGCATCGAGTCACAATAATCAATCTCTTGCCGGAACCATTTTCTATTGGCTTTATAAACACTTGTCAAAAATGACCTCATCGGCAAAGACCTCAGCATAATAACACTTGTTGGCAAAGACCTCGCCATATAAATTATCACAAATCTCAACACGGTGTTCAAAAATCAATGCACACAAGCAAGATCACACCTTATGAAAGAGATAACAAATCATACAATTCAATTCCACATTCATGCTTTCAAGCATTTTATCAATCAATCAACAATAGTCACAATACGATAATTCATATCATTGTGTCCATCACATAACATTTTTCATTTCAATCCATTTTTATTCATTTAGATATATCAAGAGGAAAATTAAACCATTCACCTCATCCTCATTACTCCCAACACACAAGCAACGAATGAAGTACACAAATTCTACTAGAATGTAAGATTTAGGAGATCACTTGCCTTAAATCAAACAATAAATCAATCCAAGAGTTGAGACTTTCCCTTCCGAATCACTTCCAAAGTCACACAATCTATAACAATCAAGTATTCACAATCAGTCATTGGAAACAACAATTCTCACATCAATTATATAGAGAAATGAGTCAATCAACTTAAAATCCAATTTCAAAAATAGAGGGTTGAATCCAGAAAACAATACTAAAAAATGATGTTTAAGGCTTTAGGAACTCATTAGTGAAGCCATATCAAAAAAAGGGATCAAAACCACTTCAAAATAACCATTTTAGATCAAAACTCAAGTTCTTGCAACCTTGTAATTTTCCAAATCAAATCCCAAATTATGTGGTTAGAATCCACAAATAACCAAAGGAAGATGAAGGTTTATGATCATAAAAGTTTACCCAATTGATTTAGCATAGAAAATCCTTTCAAAAATCACCACCAAGGGTTCCCTAAGCTCAAAAATGAAAAAATGGGGCATAAGCCCTGAAATTTGCAGGTCAAAACCCTTATAATGTCGCAAAGCGACCACCGGTTCCCAAAAGTGAACCATAGATAAAAGGCCTCCCTCATAAAAGTGAAGCCCTCTTTGCTTTTGTGAAGCTTGCTCAAGTGAAGAGGCGCTTGCTTATGCGAAGGTCACATAAGCGACTAGCCTTCGCAAAAACGAGGCTTGCTGACACCAGCAAACAATGGTTTGATGCGGATAACTAAGTTGACACGCCAGAATTGGCTATTGGAACAACAGGGTGGTGCCATACCACACCGCATGTGGACGCGCGGTAGCGTTCGCGGTGGTGCTTTAGGATTCGAATGTACTGCGTCCAAGATCCGAACGAGTTGTCGGGTCTCGGCTATTCGAAAAACACAGACTGAAGCAGAAGATCACAAAATGCAACACAACAAGGGGGTCGTTAGACTGTAGCTTGCGTGAAGGAAGAAGCTAATCAATCATAATTGAGACATGGAGAAGAGGCGAAAGAGACTCTCAAAACATCAAAAGGACCCTCAAGATTCGTTCAGAACCCCGTACACATAAACCGCATATGCAAATCAATTATACTCAACGTTCCAGACTCAATGGAACCGTCAAAATACGAATCTGAGGTCTTCTTGATCCACATCTGTGAAAACCACAAGAAACTAACTCACGCCTAAAAAGGCTAAAACAAGCTCGGAATCTCTCAAAAATCAACCAAGACCACACATAGGCCTAAAATCATCCCTCGAATCTGATGGAATTCTCGGAATTCTGATCTGAGCATCTGAACCCCGAATGTTGATCAAAGTCAATCCAAAGACAAAATTTCCACTATTTCATAACTTAGGATCTCAAAAGACTTGGAATCTAAAATCGATAACTCTCATGGCGCATATTCCACATTCCGAGACTGATGGAATCGACAGAATTCCATTCTAACACTCGAAACTCCAAAGGACTCCAAAAACCACGTTCTTAACAATATTAACCTTTCACTCAAAACTTGCAAAATTCTCAACTTTTAAGTTTAAGTTCAAGAACAAATTTTCAAACTCAATGATAAAAGACTCCGGGTCATTCACAGGAGGGGCAAAATGGTCAATTCACAAAAAATAAAAAAGGCTTAAGTCATGTACAGCCACTTAAAGTTGTCCGCGTATTTCATTTAAACACCTCTACTAGAGAATGTACCTATTGAACACTTATATTATTCAAAACAAATACCTATTAAACACTTTTCGCTGATGTGGCATGGAAAGTGCATTACACGGCTATTGAGCGCGTGAGAGACTATTTTTTGTTGTTTTTTTAAAATCTCTTTTTCTTCCTTCTTCCTTAATTAAACCTAATTTCTTCCACCACCATTTCCACCGGTTCCACCGCTACGCCGTCACCATCCGCCCTTCTCCTTTCTCTATTATCGTCAGCCATCCCACTTTGATCCTCACCACTATCGTATTTCAATCTGAAATTGATCAATTTCCTTCCGCACCAAATACACCAATGAGATAAAAAGAAGAAAATGGAGATAGGTTTAGCTACAAACAACACAATTTCAAAATCCTTTTTCCATAAATATGTATTTTTTTTCTGAAACAGGTCAAGTCGGTCATTAACAATTTCTTCAGCAACAAAGATGAGCAAAGGGATGAAAATGAAGAAATTGAAGAAGTGTTGATTTCAAACAAACAGTTTTAGAAGTCCTTAAAGTTGAAAATTTCCTACACTAAAACAACTCAATTTCACCATTAATGATAGAATCTTTTTCAACTTTCTTAGAAATTGAGACAGTAAAAAAAAGGACAAAATTGAAGAAATCGCAGAAGGATAGTAGTTTGCTATTTCAATTTTTTTTCTCTCTTTAAAATCAAATCTGAAAAAGGAAACAGACGGTGGTAATGGTGGCTCAAAGGAGGTTGAAGCCTTGAAGGTCCATGGTAGAGCAGACAACGACTTTTTTTTCTTTTTTTTTCTCTTCTTTTCTTTATAATTTTTTAATAAATATTTTGGCTCAAATGACCACATGTACGTTAGTCATTTGTCAATTTGCCACGTCAGCGCAAGTGCATTACACACATCTTATACTTTTAGTTGATTGTCAAAAAAGTGTCCAAATGATTTAAATTCAAGCTGGTACAAGTGTTAAATAGGTATAAGATTAAGTTGAGCTGTCTAAGTGAAATATGCGGACAATTTTAAGTGGTTGTTGATGACTTAAGCCAATAAAAAATGAACGGCTAGGTCATTATATATAAACATGGACCATACATTGATGAGTTTTTCCCGGCGAATTTAATTAATGAAATAAATACTCTTGTGGTAATATTGTATAATATTATGTCTTGATTTAGTAAATAAATATATATGTGTTAATGAAATAAATTTATGGTCCTCCCTTAACCACATGTCTTGAGTTCAAGTCTTGGGTGTGGAAAAATCTTTGGTAGGAATAGCTTTCCCCCGAATGAGACGTGAATCCAAATTAATTGCACTCCAATGCGGGTATCAGATGCCGAATAAGAAATAAAAAAAATTATGATGTTAGTGTGTATTTCATATCCTTGGGGACTCTTAGTGATTTAAAACGTTTAGCATTTTTAAATTAGAACTTATATATTTATACCAACTAGTTTTTTGTATGTGCTTTGTATGTGAGTTTCGCGACAAATAAAAAACTATATACTAGAAGAATAAAATTATTTATAAAATAGCAATTTACGTTAAAATAAATGTTATATCTATCTAATTGATTGAATTTCATATAGCAAGGTTAAAAAGTTATTTTGAAAAGCGTAAACCTCTTTCTTTAATATTTTTAATTCTTTACTCATATATTTATTTTGTCTACCATAATTTAAGTAAAACTTGTACAAGGTAAAAGTATTACTCCCTACATTTCAAATTATTGTCGAGGTGTTTCACGCCCTTTAATAAAAGAAGATTAAGACATAAATTAGGCATAACTTTCCATTTTACCCTTCTTAATTAGTGTCAAATTTATGATTAAAATAACTAAATATTAATTAAGTAACTAATTTCAATACTAACTAATGAAGGGTAGAATTGGAAGAACATACTAAAAGTAATCTTGAAAATTGAACAATTAAGTTAATTTGAAAAATGAAAAATGTCTCAACAATTCAATTAATTAGAAATGGAGGGAGTATTTTTAAAGTATTAAATGTTAGGACTTCTAATATAGTAAAAATAATAGCCTCGTTGGCCTCCTTGTATGCTCCTTGAGACATTCCACAGGCCCATCATAACTCTTCAACATATGTATAAAAGTAAAAAACTAAAGTTCAATTTACGAGCCGTCGGAGCTCATCAACATATGCCAAGCGCATTAAATACATCCCAGAATAATCCATCGGGCACACAATACCATGTAAAACATCCCACCCCTCAAAAAGCCTTAGGAACCCATAAGTTTAAAGCCAATCTTCTTTCAAATCAATATCTCATACAAAAATAGTACCTCTCAACGTAAATCCCACGTCTCAATAGTAAAACTAGAAAAATCTAAAGTAACACATGTTAAAGATAAAGTCCCAACAAAATGATACAATTTCTTTCAAAACTTTCATCCCCAAACAAGTAAGAATTGAAGAAAATCGGTTTCAAACACAAAATTCTTATTTCTCAAGTCTAACTCCCACCGAAATCAAGTGCAAATGTCATGAGCATGAATGAATGGAAACCAAAAGAAAATCACTCACAATATATCAACATAACACAACAAATAGGGAAAATTCCATTCATAGTACAATTGCACTAACTTGGAACTTCAACTAGTCCAAGTCCAAGACCTCGGGCCCAAAAACACAATAATATCATAAAGAGCTCAAAGATATCGAAATAACCAACAATTAAAACTAAAATCAACCAATGCATATAAATATAATCTTAAACCACCTAAAAGTATTCTAAGGATCCTCAATCGCCACACCAAGACTAAAGCCAATCATAAACTAGAGCTTAAAGGCTATAATTGTAGTCTAAAATCTCAAAAATGGCCAAAATATGACTAAGGATCATGAAAGCCTATAATTTCATCCTACAAGTTCCGAACGATCATGCAACTCTAAATTATATAAAACTATCTAAGTTAATGTCACGCCCCAAACTCTAGGGGTGCAACTGACACCTAATTTCAAAATGTTGGCCTGAGTCGACCCTGCTAGACCTTTTACTAATGATGTATAACAGCCGCACACAACCCAAAAACAAGTATGTCTCGGCTTAAAAATATGACCTTGGCAAGTCAGACCCCTCTCAATAGTTCTATAAAGAAAATAACTACTCTTAATAGTTCATATAAATCAATAGACATCTAGCACACTACTCTTGTTTAGGAGTCGAGGCCATATGATATCTAGGAAAATGTAAACATTACATGGACTATTCAAACCTCCATGATCTCTTTACAGAAGTTGAAAATAGGTATATATCAAAACAATACATCAAACAACTGTCAAATTTTAGGTAAGCAACAAACAAGGCTAACATGGCCAATAATGTATCTATACAATCCAACACACTATCTACAAGCCTTCAAGAGTAGTAAATCTTGTTAGTGACAAGTCCTAGCCTACTGGAAATTATTTACCTTAAAAGCTAATAAACCTTATAACGCAGACATCTCTAGAAGAGAGGGGATATCCAACCTGCTAGAAGACAACTCTACTACTAGGGGGGTTTGTTGGAACCTGTAGGCGTGAATGTAATATCCTTAGGCAATGAAGCGTCAGTACAAAATAATTTACTCAGTATGAAAGGCAGTATCATAACTAAGGAGGTATCATAATATACTAAAAATAATCAGGAAAGGAAGTCAAGAATAAGATAAGCGTACTGACTTGCTCCTAATCTAAACATACCAAATATAATACTTTTCACATTAGCATGCATATAACGGAGCAACCAGCCCCCTTCAACATCTCTCATAATGTGTTCTACATTGTTGAAAACTTGAACAACAACCTAACTAAGCCCTTATAAGCTTGGTAGGTACAAAATAGCAAACAAGACAACCTACGTAGGCCCCTAAGAGCCCAGAAGGTGTCAAATCAATCTATATACCCCTAACATTAGTCCCCTATCCTCATAAGATATCACTACCCTCTTAGACATTAATATAGCCCAATAGGCAAGACATAACCCTCTTGGGACTCAATATATCCCCGTAGGTAGCATATAGACCTTTTAGGCATTAATATAGCCCTATAAGCAACCCATAGACATCTTAGGCATCAATATATCCCCATATGCAACACATAGCCCTCTTAGGCATCCACATAGCCCCATAGGCAACACATATGTAATGACACTAACAGTCATTTTTGGAAATTTTTAGAAATTATCATTTTACTCCTCATGATGATTACCCCAAGTCATGTTTGATTAGTTTATGAATATAATTTTGAAATATGCTTCGAAAGTTTTGATTTTTGAAATTTTTCAATTTTAGAGGTTTAAAGTTGTTAGAAAGTGATTTTTGGTATAAAAAAAACCAGAGTCTCGAGACTCGAAATGGAATTTTGTCAGTTCCATCAACTCTTGAATGAGTAATTTGATATAGGAGCATTATCGTTTTATATTTAGAGTTACTTCATGGATTTGAGGCCTTGATTTGGGAGTTAAAGTGTTTTTAAATCAAGAGTTTACTTTGGTTAACATTTAAAGTTCAGATGCTCAAATCATATTTCTAACAATTCTATTAGGTTTGGTGGATGATTTTAGGCATAAGTGAGGTCTTGGTTGAATTTTCAGAGGTTCTGAGGGTAGTTTGATAATTTTGAGTTAAAGATAGTTATTGTGAATTTCACGGGTTTCAGGTCAAGGAAACTTACGATCTGCGTTTTGATGGTTCCATTGAGTCCAGAACATTGAGTTTAGTTGATAATTTAGGGTTCTAAACAAATCATGAGGGTCTATTCAGTGAATTTTGTGTCTTGGTGAATTGTTGTATGTTGATGTTAAGTGCCCCTTAGTTGTTCGTCGCGATTGTGGGGCCCTCTCTCGTGATCACATGCGGTTATTTTCTTATGCATCGCAATCGCGTGGTGTTTTTCACGGTCACAAGGAGATACTGTTTTATGCTTTGCGATCACGTGGTGGGACATCGTGATCGCGTGGTGGGGCATCATGATCGCGTGGTGGGGCGTCGCGATCGCGTAGCATTTGAGTTCTGATCATCATGATTGGGTGGCCCTGTGTCACAATTGTGATGGTCAATTAATGAGTTGACCAGGATTTACTCATCGTGATCACGAGACTTTGGGTCACGATTGCGAAGATTAATTCAACTTGGACATAATGATTTCCCAATAGTCAGGGTTTCAACCCCATTACACTATTTTTGAACATTGAAAGCTCGATGCAGGCAATTTTAAAGTAATTTTTCAAGATTCTTCAATAGGGTAACAATTTTCAACTCCACTTCTTTGTTACCCACTAACTATTTTATTATTTTGATGATTAATCATTGATTTTGATTCCAAACTTTGAAGGTTTTTATAAGAACTTAAAGGTTTATGAAAATGGTGATTTAAGATTGGTTTTAACTCATTTTTTGATGTGGTTTTCACTATTGAGTTCCAAAACTTTTGGGTAACTTGATTTTACACAAATTTCTTGATTTAACCCTAGTTTCTGGGAATGAGTTATTGGATCAATTTGGCCCTAGTTTTTAAAATCATTGATATGAGTGTTGTTGGCTTCAAATTCTTATTGTGATTCCATATTTACTAAGATTGTGTTAATTTGGAGACCCAGCGGAGAGGAAAAGTTCAAGTATCGGGTTGATTGAATGTTTTCCTGGGACAAGTGGACCATTTGACTCTTTGTTAAGTGTATTGAACCTTGTATGCCATTGTTTGATTAGGAGTAATGGTAAGAGGTAAAATATTTCACATATTTTTGTGTATTGTTAAATGATAAATATGATCTAGTGATGATAATGTGGGGTAAACAAAGAATCATGTTGGAATTGTGATATGAATTGTTTTATTGAAATTATGATCATTAATATACCATGAATAGTTGAAACGTTGTATTGACTCACCCTTGATTCTATTATGAGGGGTCAGACCACACGCTCTATGGCAAGTTCTGTAAAGAGGGGTCGGACCACACACTCCGTGCTAATTTCTATTATGAGGGGTCGGAGGGCCACACGTTTTGTGGTAGATGCATAGACTTATATGTCCCCCATAGGTCCCGAACTAAGATACAACGGGTGTGTATCATTAGGGTAGACATGCATCACTATTTGACATTGCACTTCATTTGATTCTCATCAATTGTGATTAATGATATGTCATTGTGATTGTTGAATTGTGAAAGACTATGGTGATATGATTATATGTGTTGAAGTGCAATTTGTGATGTTCGATATATGCTTTTTTGATATGGAGTAAGAACTATTAGGTTGGGCTTATTGGACTTGTGCATGTTGTAGTTATGGAGGTTCGGATGGTGTGGTTGGAGTACTTGTGTTCAATAGTGCTTTACTTAAGGTTGTAGGTTTTCTTGTTGAGTGTCATTGTTGTTTGGTACTCACTCTCTTACTTCTACACTTGTGTAGGCTACAATTATTCTCTTCTACGTTTGAGGCTTATCATTGAGAGTTTGTGAGGTAGTTGTTGTCATTCCGTCGGAAACGTCTTACTCTTTTATTATTTTTTTGTTTTATTCTAGAAGCACATACATTTATACTTGTATATCTTTTGAAGTCCATTGTAATACATTAGAGGCTTGTATATGTGAAACCGAGTTTTGGGGGTATAATGAGCTATGATTTGTTTTCCGCGTTTTAATGTTATGATAGTCCTTATTTTGTTTTATTTCTGCATTTACATCAGTAGTTGAATTTTAGGTTGACTTGTCTTGGTGGGATAATACATGTGCCATCATACCTTCTTTTGGATCGTGGACCTCTTAGGCATCAACATAGCCCTGTAGATAGCACATAGCCCTCTTAGGCATCAACATAGCCCCATACGCACCACATAGCCCTCTTAGGCATCAATAACCCTGTAGGCAAAGATCGCATTCTTACAACTAACCATAATATCCCCAAGAACAAAAACAAATTATCAAAAGGCCCAAAGGAGATTAATATAGCTATAAGCAACCTATACAAATTATTTCTAAGTTGTATCTAAGCACATAGTCGCTAATATTAGAATACGTATCCCGACCAGGGATAAATATATCAACTCAAGCAGCAAACACATTAACTTTGGATACGAGTACTCGACTACAATTCACTAGTCGTGTCATTCTAAGGCTTTAAGAAACATGCCAAAAAGAGAAAGGAATAACTTTCACATACCTTTTTTGGATGATTTCAAGCGTCCTAAAGTCTTTTGCCCGAACCGCCTTGATACTACAATGTGGAAGGCTCTCAATCAATACAAAAATATAACGCTTCACGACAATCCAACAAAAGATATGGATTTTCACCAATAATAATACTACATGAGGTCTAAAGTAGCTATAACCAATAAAAGAACGTTCTTACCTCGCTAAACATTCTCGTTATAGAACCATGAACACTTTATATAGGAACTACCTCGTTGTCACAACACCCATGAAGCTATGCCACAAATTTGATAGGGCAAACTATGCCAAAATGATGAGCTCGCGACGTAGGGAAACTTTCCCGAAGCTTCCAAAATAAGATCATAAGGATCTTTGGAGAATTTTAAGAAATTATTTGGATGTTCTCTATTATTATTCACTAAAGGACCGAAGAAAATGAAGAAGATACAAAGTTGGGTGATTATATTAAGTTTTTGCAGACCTTGTCCCACCTCTTGCTTGCATTATCTCACAAAAACATGAATATTTCTCTATTGTAAGTTGTATGGATAAATGGATGCCTTGGAAATTAGACTCGTAGAACTTTGATTTGATATGTTGTGGGGCCCCTTACTCCTTATAGATTAGTAGAAAAGCACTGAGATAGTTGACTCTAAATTTAGAGAAATCTTTAAAACAGGACTTGTGATAACTTTTGCCTATTTTGCAACTCAGATGACTTCGAAACTTAAAATACGAGCCTTGAACAATTCAAATAAGTCAAATCACATCATTCTTAACTTATTAGTCACTCTTATCTTGCCACGAAGGTACTAGTTAATTTAGACATTTTGAAAGGTCGGGGTGTAACATCCTTCCCCTTAGAAATATTCACCCTCGAATGAAAAATCATAGTCACGTGGTTAAGTCCTTAGGAGTTGCCAAAATTTTGATAGAGTCTTCTTTGTAAACATAACTACCCAGAAATTTGAAATGCAAGAAATTCCAACCTAGGCGTTTCACAGGATGACACAAATAGCTAAGCAGAAAAGCTCTACAATAACAGTGCGAGTAAAATACAACAACAACAACAATAATAAGCAACAATATAAAGAACGAGTAGGTATCTTACCTCATTGTACTAATCTAAATTGATATACCATCACCCTAGGGTTTTAAACAAGAGAGGATATCTAGATCTCATGCCATCATCAGCTTCCCAGGTCACCTCTTCCCTTATCCTGTTAATCCATAATACTTTAACAGAAGCCACATCTTTGGCACTCAATCTTTAGATCTATCTATCTAATATGGCGACTGGATTTTCTTCGTAGGACAACTTTAGTGTGATGTGAACAATCACAATTGGGACAACTCGATTAGGGTCTCTTATCCATTTTTGTAGCATCGATACATGTAAGACTGGATTAATAGGTTCTACCCTCGAAGGCGACTCTAACTCATAAGACATTCGTCCTACCCTTCAAAGGATCCTTTATTGACTGATAAATCTAGGACTAAGCTTACCCTTCATGCCAAATCTCATAACACCCTTCATAGGTGAGACTTTTAAAAACACCGTGTCATCGATATAGAACTCTAAATCTCTTCATTGCATATCTGAGTATGACTTGTAGCGGCTTTGAGCTGTCAACGACTACTCTCGAATGAGCTTAATTGGCTCCATTGTTTGTTGTACTAAGTCAGGTCCAACCAATCCTGAATCACCTACCTCAAACATTCCAAAAGGGGATCTGCATTTCTGCCCATACAAAGCCTCATAAGGCGCTATCCTGATGATGGAATGATAATTGTTATTATACACGAACTTAATAAGAGGAAATTGGTCCTCCCAAGTCACAACGTCCCTTGAAGTCTATCATGCATGAGCGTAACATATCCTCAAGCATATGAATTGTGTGATCAGCGTGGTCGTGAGGGTGAAAGGTTGTACTAAGATTAACTTGTATCGCCAATCACTCAATCCTTTCTAGAAAGACTTTCCAAAGTTCGCGGTAAATTATGACCCTCTATAAGAGATGATATATATTGTGACACGGTACAACCTAACAATCTCTCTATGATAAATCCCTACATAGTCTTCGGTTGTGAAAGTAGTCCTAACTTGTAAGAAATTGGCTGATTTTGTTAGCCTATCAACAATTATCCAAATAAAGTAAAACTTATGTTGTGGTCGGGGTAACCATGTTATATAATCCATATTAATTGCTTCCCATTTCCACAAAAGAATGGCTATCTCCTACACTATCCCAAGGGGCTTCTGGTGCTCAACTTTCACCTGTTGACAAATAGGAAACTATGACACAAACTAGCAATGTCCTTCATCATGTGCCACTAATAGATCTCCTTAATACCATGGTACATCTTTATCAAATCTAGGTTAATAGAATAATGGGAATAATATGTCTCCAACGTGATTTGTTGTTGCAGCTTCGCAACATCTAGAACACACAATCGACCTCTATATCTGAGGACTCTATCTCTTACTATATCAAAGGCTAAAGACTCGTGATCTTGAGCTTTGCCTCTGAGCTACTCTAAGATGGGATCCTCGTGTTGTCGTGCCTTTGACTCTACAACTAGATATATACGGATGTGTCCTGAATAGTGACCCTACTATCACCTGTCTCTAATAATTTGACTCCTAAGTTAGCTAACTGATGATGCTCTTGAGCTAACTCATGCATATCAACTCCTAGATAGGATAAACTTCCCATATAACTATAAATGAGGGCATCATCTACCACATTCACCTTCTATGGATTATACAAAATATTTACGTCTTAGTCTTTTAGTAACTCAAGAAATGAACGTTAATGCAAATTCAACTCTTTTTAGCCTAGAGATATTGTAATGACCCGATCGATCAGTTTGGAAAATTCATGAGCTTACCATTTTTCCCCTTCCGATATTGACCCCGAGTCTTTTATGTTTGAGTTTTGAAAATTGGTTTCAAACTTTGAGGGTTAAAGTTGACATCTTGAGTAAGTTTATGTTTTTGGAAGGCTAATTTGCTTAAAAGTGGTTTTCGGTGTCTTTTGAAGTTTTGAGTATCGGAATTGAATTTTGTCAATTTTATCAGTCCCAAAATGTTGAATCTAATGTGTGAGAGTTATCGGTTTCAAATTCAAGGTATCTTTTAGGATTTGAGGTCCTTAGTTGTGAAATTGTGAAAATTTACCCTTTGTGTTGACTTTGGTCAACATTCGGGGTTTAGATGCTTAGATCAAAATTCTGAGAGTTCCGTTGGATTCGGAGGATTATTTAACGCTTAGGTGAGGTCTTATTGATTTTGTGATGTCCTAAGCTTGTTTTAGCCTTTTTTTGGCATTGACTTAATTTCTTGTGGTTTTCATGAATGTCGTGTCAGGTCAAGGAGACCTTAGGTTCATATTTGTCAGTTTCATTGAGTCCGGAACGCCGAGTATAATTGGTTTGCATATATGGTTAGTGTGCATGGGGTTTCGAACAAATTTTGAGGGTCATTTCGATACTTTGAGAGTCGATTGTGTTTGATGGTGTCTGCAGGCCTCGCTTTTGCAAAGGCCAATCGCTTAAGCGACTTTCGCAGAAGAGAGAGCCTCTTCTCTTAAGCGTGCTTCAGAAAACCGAAGGGGACTTCGATTTTGCGAGAGGCACCCTTTTTACGGGGTTCGCAAAAGTAGCATTTGCGACATCTGAGAGGGTTTATGGCATGCAAATTTCAGGGTTTAAGCCCCATTTTCCATTTTTGAGCTTGGGAAATTCTTGGTGATGATTTTCGAAAGGATTTCTTGTGCTACATCATTTGGGAAAGCTTTCATGATCCTAACACGAAAATTTTTATGGTGATAGAGGCACAAGTATGACCTGGTATGTGACGAATTACTTTTTGATTAAAAAATGTGTGGTCCCCGCCTTTTTCATCTTATGGATCTCTCTTTCTATCTCCTTAACTCGTCATCTTCTACATTTCTTTCATTTTACTTTTTTTTTAATTCTTCATCAACTCCATTTTTTTCAAAAAAAATTCTTCATCTTGTTCATTTTTTTCCTTTCACCTTTTCTTTTAAAAAAAATCTTTTATGGTAAATTCCTCGAATCATTTTTTTACTCATGAATTCTATTTATGTAATTATTAATATATATCATTCATATATTTATAAAATTGATGTGTATAATTAATTTTATTTAAAATTTATTATATCAAAAATATAAAAAATAAAAATGAGAAATGAATTTACAAGATAGATAGTCAATCCTTCACCACAAGATAAAATTTTAGGTGGTCAATCAACTAAGTTAACATTTAAAATTATACATCGTCTCACAATTATATCTCAATGTTCATAGATATTCACTTAAATGAAATAATTATAAATCTGATGATTTATTGTCCCTAACAACAATTGTTTATTTTAATTTTTTTTTTGTAGATTAAAATAGATATTTTTTCCTTTTTTTGTGGCATTGTGATTGATAGTTCTTTATATATATATATGTATCTAATTTATTGTATATATTTAGTACAAGTACCAAATGCATATATATTATTTTCAAACTCAAAAAATTAAGAATGTAAAGTGAAATTTAATTTGTAATTTGAAAATTGCATTTATTTGCTTCATATCGAATTTATGCTCATCTAGGTCTTATCTTAATTTTTCAATATTTCCTTTTCCAATATTGGCATATTATTCATCTTCAAATAATATATCAATCTTATGCTATGTGCATATAATTATATAAAGTTTAGTATTTGTAGTTTAAAATGGAAGGACAAATAAAAAAAATATCAAATCTACTAGAAACTGAATTAGATATAATTACATAAAAATTAGATTATAAATTGTATATATTAAATAAAGAATTTTAATAGCTTAGTTAATTGACTTGCTAGACTTTCATCTTGTAGGTGAAAGTTTAATTCATTATCTTATAATTTCCTCCTAGTTTATTTATTTATATTTCCTATATAATTAAAAAATTAAAAGTAAAATATATGCATCTAGACGGTATGTATATACAATATTAAAAAATTGAATTAATCAAATTTGTGATTAAAAAAGGCTGATCTAAAATATCAGAGATTAGAAGAAATAAAAAAAATGAAAGGAAAGAAAGGGCGAAGATTAAGGTGAGGAGAGAGGAGTGAGAAAGAGAACATAAGACTAGAAAGGTATGGGCCCACATGATTTTTAATCAATACGTAATCTCTCTCTCACCATGTCATACTTGTGCCTCTATCACCATAAAATTTATCTCTTAAAACTTCATTTCTCCTTGGTTAATTATGAATTTTAACATCAAAATTTGGGAGTTTGATTGGTAAATGACAAGGTTTTTCAAGAGCTCAAGTTCTTAACTAAAATGGAGACTATGAACTGATTTTGAGTTTTTTTTCCAAATGGTTATCACCAATGAGTTCCTAAAGCCTTGAGTAATGTTTTCAAGTATTAAAGTTCGGATCCAAACATTCTTTTGAAATCGGGTTTTGAGTTGATTGACCCATTTTTCCAGAAAATTAATTTGGGTATGGTTGTTTCCGTAAATTTATTATGAATACTTGATTGTATATAGATTGTGTGGTTTTTTGAAAATGATTCGGAAGGGGAAGACTCAATTATTATAGTGATTAATTGATTGATTTAATGCAAGTGATCTCCTAAACCTTGTATTCTAGTAGAATTTGTGTATTCCCTTCATTGTTTGTGTGTTGAGAGTAATGGGAATGAGGTGAAGGGTTAATTTCCACTTGATAAATCTTAATGAATAAAAAGGGGTTGAAATGAAAAGGCTATGTGATGAACATGATGATGTGAATTGGCTTATTGTAACCTGTCACGCCCCGAGCCTACACCCTGGGAGGGACTAGCACTCGAAGAGCATTGCTGGCCCCAAGCGAACCCTTGGCCTGACTTACTAACTCAGCGGAAGACTTAACTCATCACATAAAGATTTATGAAGAAACTAGAATGTTATAAGGGAACATTCAACTGGCCTTTAAGGCAAACTCAAGTCTTTAAGATAAGAAATGAAGAGCAAAGACAACTGAATTAACTAATTGACTGTATGTCTGTCTATGAAGCCTCTAAACAACTGAGATGGATGTCGAGACAGGCCCATGACATCCTAATGAACTAATACTAAAACTGAAAGCAATGAAAAAGAGTCATCTGGAATTCAAAGAGGCTCACCAACAGCCTCTGAACTGCTCACTAGATCAACGATGCGTCGGATGCCGATCCTAGTTACATGTGTCTACATCATAATAAGATGCAGGCCAACTAGCATCAGTACATTGAATGTATGAGTATGCGAGTTGGAATGCTAACAAACATAGGCTTGAAAGGGAATCTAAAAGAAACACTTACCTTGGCTCTTCTTAGCTCATGAATACTTACTGAACTCATTTCAATATAAAGCAGTTTAAAACAAGTGCAATATAAAGAAAAACTGTTTCAAAACATGATGGCAACTCTGTGTATATACAAGGATACAACATCTCTGAAATGTATGTAAAAATACAATAAATTGATGTATATAAAAATACAATAACTTTTGTGGGAGTATCTCTAATCGACAACCATCACATAAGAGCTATAGTGATGATACAACGATCTACCTCACGCTGCCAGCACATCATAAACCCGGCCAGAGGTATAAGACCTGAACTACTAAGTAAATCCACTAGTCTATTGGGAAAAGGGTTCATCTAAAAAGTATGACCCTTTTCTACTAATGGTGGCTACATGCTTTTATGGAGACATGAGTTATCTGAACTCATGCTCGTCCCCAATTCGGTGCTCAATACTATTCCCAAAATATACTAGATCTTATGTTTATAAACATACTTCTTCTGTGATTTGAGATTACTGCTTAAAAACTTAGCTCAAAGGCTATCTTGGAAATCAAAGTTTCCCCTCTTGCTTCATTTAGAAAGCGATTTCTTTTTCTGAAAACTAGCCTGAAGGCTCTTTGGAAATCTCAGTTTCTGAACTTATTAAAATGTGAAAACATTTAAAATCTCTTTGGGAATACTTAGTCCCCATATACTTTTGAAGAAATGAACTTCAATCTATGCTCTTTACTCTTTACTCAACTTGAACTTTAAGTCTTACAACAAGGTTAAAAGCATATGCAAAAGACTTCTTGAAAAGACTCTGAAAACTTCCTAGACTTGGCTCTTGACTTTCTTTGAATTTGAATTTATGGATTCAAGGTTATGATTCATGTTTATGGATGATTTCTAGGTGTTTAGAAGTCATTTAGAGTAGTTAGAATCAATGGAAAGTGTTAGGACACTTTAGAATAACTTAAATAGGCTAAACGACGAAAAAACTGGTAAAAAATGTCGATCTGAGAGCGTCCCTGGCGCACCACGCCAGGCCCCAACTTATTGGGGCTTGTTTTGGTGCACTGCAGGTGCGCTGCCCCAGCCTCCTGGAGCTATGGGGGCGCGACGCGCCTGGCCCTACCCAGGTGCGTCTGATGAGTTTTTCAACTCGTTTTCTGATCCTAAATTGTTTCAATCTGATTCTTTTTCCCAAATTCACCTTAGATTCATGTACCCAAATCATATGCACAAAAATCTAACCCAAACAACTCAAGGAAACAACATTTAATCATCAAGAAACTCCTTAATCCCAACTCATATTCAAGAACGAAATCAATTCAAGAACAACTTTCAAGAACATCAATTTCTCAATCTTTTTAGGACGAAAATACGATGAATTAAACATGCTTGGCACGCGGGTGAACTAACCCAATGCTATGTGATCTCACATACCTTGTAGGGATCACCCCCAACGAATTCCACAAGCCAAACTCCGACGATCTTGAACGTTCTTGCTTTTTCTTCTCCTTTCTCCTCAGCCCTAGCGTGAAAACCCAAATTCTAAAACTGACTAAAATCTGATTTGACCCATATTAAACTCCTAAAAATGGATTAAAATAATAGGGCAATGGAAAGACTAAATTACCCCTTAAAATTCCGGATTGGACATTTCCTTAATCCAACAGCCCAATTTCCAAAGAGCATAACTCACTCATCCGAACTCGAAATTGCACAAACTTGGAGGCGTTGGAAAGATCATTCCAATAGATTCTTGGAACTACACCTAACTCATCATGAGTTAGGATTTATGATCATTTGAAGTTGACCAAAAACTCACTTTAACTTACTTAAAATTTTCCAGATTTCCTTGTACTTTCCAAAAATGGCTATTTCCATATTTTTAACATTTTTCTAGTTGCGAGATGTTACAATATCTCCCCCTTGGGAACATTCGTCCTTGAATGAGATTACTCTTACTAGGCTTAGGGTGCAACATCAAACTCAAACACCGAACAAGCAAATGCAAAAAAACAACATGTTCATTTATAAATTACAGAGCACTAAGAAAAATTTAGTACCTTGATCTGCACTTTCTTTGGATTCAAACAGATGTGGATATCTATTCTTCATGTCCTCTTCAGCTTCCCAAGTAGCTTCTTCAACAAATTGGTTCCTCCAAAGGACCTTGACTGATGCTACCTCTTTTGTTCTCAACTTGCGAACTTGGCGATCTAGAATCTGGACAGGAATCTCCTCATGGGATAAACTACCCTTGATCTCAATGTCTTCAGTTGGTATGATCAATGAAGGATTGCCCATGCATTTCTTCAACATGGAGATGTGAAACACCGGATGAACCGATGCTAGCTCTGGTGGTAGCTCCAACTCATAAGCTACATTACCCATCATTTTGGATATTCGATAAGGCCCAATAAACTGGGACTAAGCTTCCCCTTCTTACCAAACCTCATAACACCCTTCATGGGTGAAACTTTCAAATATACCCGATCATCTACTTCAAACTCTAACACCCTTCTCCTAACATCAGTATAGGATTTTTGACGACTCTGTGCCGTTTTCAACCTCTCTTTAATCACTTTCACCTTCTCCATAGCTTGATGGACTAAATATGGTCCTATCAATCCTGCTTCACCAACTTCAAACCATCCAATAGGAGATCTGCATCTTCTCCCATAGAGGGCTTCATAAGGAGCCATTTGGATGCTAGAGTGGTAATTGTTATTGTAAGCAAACTCAATGAGAGGTAGGTGACCATCCCAATTACCTTTGAAATCAATCGCACATGCCCTCAACATATCTTCTAATGTCTGAATAGTGCACTCTGCTTGCCCATCTGTCTGAGGATGAAAAGCAGTACTTAAGTTTACCTTTGAACCCAAACCTTTCTAAAAAGATTTCCAAAATTGTGCACCTCTATCTGAAATAATGGAGACTGGACTCCATGAAGTCTTACCACCTCCTGAATATATAACCTGGCATAATCCTCTGCTGAATGGGTAGTCTTTACGGGTAAAAAGTGGGCTGATTTTGTCATTTTGTCTACAATCACCCAAATAGAATCATGATGTCTGCAAGACCTTGGTAAACTTGTGATGAAATCCATATTGATCATCTCCCACTTCCATTCTGGAAGTTCTATTTTCTAAGCCAAACCACCGGGCCTTTGGTGCTCTACTTTAACTTGTTGGCAATTTGGACACTTAGCAACAAATTTTGCAATGCCCTTCTTCATGCCATTCCACCAATAAACCTCTCTCAAGTCACGATACATCTTTGTGGAACCCGGATGAATGGAATATCTGGAGCTATGAGCCTCCTTCATGATCCTCTCTTGGAGTCCATCCACCATTGGTACATACAATCTACCTTGATATTTCAATACACCATCTCCCCCTTGTTCAAAAGCTAATACTTTTTGCTTAAGAACATTTGTCTTCAATTCAAGCAAAATAGGATCTTGGTCTTTCTTTTCTTTAACTTCTAACACTAGTGATGATTTAGCCCCATTCAACACCACTACTCCTCCTTCTGTGGAATCCATTAGTCTGACTCCTAGGCGTGCAAGTCTATGCACATCATTTGCTAACTCTCTTTTTTCTTCTTCGACATGGGCAGTACTACCCATAGACAACCTGCTTAAAGCCTCAGCAACCACATTAGCCTTACCTAGGTGGTAAAGATTACTCATGTCATAATCCTTGAGTAATTCTAACCACCTCATCTGTCTGAGATTGAGCTCCTTCTGAGTGAACACATACTGCAGGCTCTTGTGATCGGTGAACACATCCACACCATAAAGGTAATGGCGTCATATTTTCAAAGCAAATACTACAACAACTAATTCTAAGTCATGGGTTGGGTAGTTCTTCTAATGAACTTTCAACTGTCTGGAGGCATAAGCTATAACTTTGTCATTCTGCATTAACACACAACCCAAACCAACTTTAGATGCATCACAATAGACAACGAAGCCTTGTGTACCTTCTCGTAAGGTCAAAACTGAGCAATAGTTAACCTCTTTTTCAATTGTTGAAAGCTTTTCTCACAAGCTTCAGACCATTGAAATTTCACTGTTTTCTGAGTCAACTTCGTCAAATGAGACGAAATAGACGAGAACCCCTCCACAAACCTTTTATAATATCCAGCCAAGCCCAAGAAACTCCTAATATCAGTTGGAGATATGGGTCTAGCCCAATTCTGCACTACCTCATTTTTCTGAGTATCAACCTTAATCCCCTCCCCAGACACAATATGGCCTAAGAATGCCACAAACTCAAGCAGAAATTCACACTTAGAGAATTTAGCATACAACTCCTTATCTTTCAAAGTCTGAAGAACTATTCTAAGATGACTAGCATGATCTTCTTCATTCCTTGAATAGATTAGTATGTCATCAATGAAGACGATAACAAACATATCTAAATAAGGTTTAAAGGCTCTATTCATAAGGTCCATAAACGTTGCTGGTGCATTAGTTAAACCAAACAACATGACCAAAAACTCATAATGACCATAACGGGTCCTGAATGCTGTCTAGAAAATATCACATTCCCTTACTTTCAACTGATGGTAGCCAGATCTGAGAACTATTTTCGAGAAACAGGAAGCACTCGGAAGCTGATCGAAAAGATCATCAATTCTCGAAAGAGGATACTTATTCTTAATGGTAACCTTGTTCAACTGACGGTAATCTAGACACATCCTAAGGGAACCATCTTTCTTTCTCACAAACAAGACCAGAGCGCCCTAAGGTGAGACACTTGGTCGAATAAAGCCCTTATCTAATAGACCCTTTAACTGGTCTTTAAACTCTTTCAACTCTGCTGGTGCCATTCTATATGGCGGAATAGATATGGGACGAGTATCTGGAAGAATATCTATATCGAAGTCTATCTCTCTCTCAGGAGGGGCTCTGGGAAGATCATTTGGAAAGACTTATGGAAACTCTTTTACTACTGGAACTGACTGAATATGAGGTATCTCAACACTAGAGTCATTAACTCGGACCAAGTGATAGACACACCCCTTAGAAACTAACTTTCTTGCCTTAAGGTACGAAATTAAATGACCCTTAGGCACTGCTGAACTGCTTTTCCACTCGAAGACTGGCTCATTTGGAAACTGAAACTTGACAACTCGAGTTCTACAATCAACTGAGGCATAACAGGCATGAAGCCAGTCCATACCAAGAATGACATCAAAGTCTACCATGTCTAACTCAACTAGATCAGCCATAGTACTCTTGTGATTGACGAAAACAGGACAATCACGATAGACTCTCTCTGCTAGAATAGACTCACCAACAGGTGTAGAAACATTAAATGGTTCACTAAGTTGCTCAGGAATAACATCAAAGTTCATAGCAACATATGAAGTTACAAAAGATAAACTCGCTCCCGAATTTAGCAGGGCATAAACAGTAAAGTCAAAAACTTGAATCATACCAGTGACAACATCTGCTGAATCATCTTGCTCTTGACGACTGTTAATAACATATAAGCAGTTCGTTTCTCCGCTAGTACCGGAAGTAGCCCCTCTAGGTGCTTTTTTGTCTGGTGGAACAATTGAAGAAGACTAGGCTCTATTACCCCCATTACCGCTTCCCTGCTTGCTCTTTGGCCACTCTCGTATGAAATGCCCACTCTGACCACACTTGAAACAACCAGTGGAGCCCTCACGACAAATACCTAAATGCTTCCTACCACACTTGGCGCATGCAGGAGACTTACTACCCCCTTGTGCCACGCTACCCTGAGAATAAGCAGGTTTAGCTCTGAAGTTCTGATTATTGTACTCACATTTGTTCTTAGGTGTAGGTTCACTAGCATATAATGGAGCAGGGCCCTTCTGTTTTTGTTGGAAGGATGACCGGTTGGCATTACTTTTCTGCTGCCCGGACTCATTCTCTGTCTTAGCCCTCTTGTTCTTGAATTCGTCTTTATCCCTTAGCTTCTCTTCCTCTACTTGTTGCACATATACCATCAACCTCGAAATGTCTATGTCCCCAATAAGCATTGCTGCCCGGCCCTCTTTGCTCGATAGACGGGACAACCCAGCAACAAACAGACTCATTTTACTCCTCATGTCCGCAACTATTTTCGGAGCATAGCGAGATAGTTGGGTGAATTTCAACCCATACTTATGAACTCTTAGAGAATCCTACTTAAGTGTGAGGAACTCATGTACCTTGGCCTCTTTCAGTTCTCGGGGAAAGAAATGTCCTAAGAAAGACTCTTCAAAACAGGCCCAACTCGCAGGTGGTGCATCCTCAGCTCTACCCCATTTCCACTAATCAAACCAAGTCCTAGCAATATTTTTCATATGATATGCAACTAGCTCGACTCTCACAGTGTCAGTAACATGCATCACATCGAACACATTTTTTAGTTCATCAACAAAGTTCTCTGGATCCTCAGAAGTACTTGAACCAGTGAAACTTGGAGAATTCATCCTCAAGAACTCACGAATCCTTGAAGTGTCCACCTCTTCATGCCAAGCTCCTCTTTGCTGCCCATCTTGACTAGTCACAACTTGACTCAGCATCTTAATTGCCTCTATGAACTCAGCATTGGTAACTTCTCCTTGCGGTTGCACTTCAGGTGCATTGGGTAACTCTTGCTCCTCAACATTACGCCTAGCAGGACGTCCTCTGAAAGCTTTTCGTGGAGGCATGATTATCTGAAAAACACGTGCAAGCACGAATTAGAGGGAAACTTTTTAGAGATTAAACTTTAACGCACGAAATGAGTGTGAAAGAAGCGAGATAGTTCCTAAATGTTGCAGCCTCATAATTATAAATGTGGTGTGCTACACACCGATAACCAGGACTCTACAGACACGGATTCATAGACTCCCTAGGACTCTTGAACTCTGTGCTCTGATACCAAGTTTGTCACTCCCCGACCCTAGTTACATATGTCTGCATCATTATAAGATGCAGACCAACTGGCATCAGTGCATTGAATGTATGAGTATGCGAGTTGGAATGCTAACAAACATAGGCTTGAAAGGGAATCTAAAAGAAACACTTACCTTGGCTCTTCTTAACTCATGAATACTTACTGAACTCATTTCAATATAAAGCAGTTTAAAACAAGTGCAATATAAAGAAAAGTTGTTTAAAAACATGATGACAACTCTGTGCATATACAAGGATACAACAACTCTGAAATGTATGTAAAAATACAATAAACTGATGTATATAAAAATACAATAAACTGATGTATATAAAAATACAATAACTTCTCTGGGAGTTTCTCTAACCGACAACCATCACATTAGAGTTATAGTGATGATACAATGATCTACCTCACGCTGCCAGCGCATCCTATACCCGACCAAAGGTATAAGACCTAAACTACTAAGTGGATCCACTAGTCTATAGTGCAAATGGTTCATCTAAAATGTATAACCCTTTTCTACACATGGTGGCTACATGGTTTTATGGAGACGTGGGTTATCTGAACTCATGACATGAGTTGGTACCTTGGTGATTGTTGAAAGTGTATGTGGTGATGTCTATTGGTATGTCTATGTCATGTGTTGATCCGTATAAGTTAGATTATTGAGTCTAAATGAAAATATTGGCACTAAGTGATGGAATTGATTGAGACAACCATATGATTGCTTGAGTTTGTATGTTTGCTTCTACATAAGTGTCATTTAGAGTGTTAGTGTGTCGCTTGAGGACAGACAACAAGTTTAAGTTGAGGGTGTTTATATACCGTAAGTTTACGATATTTTTGATACATTTCACTTAGAGTTTGTGTGTGTCTTGGGCTATTTTGTTGTTGGAAATAATGGTTTTATGTAATTCTTGCAAGAAATAACTTCGGATGCCGTTGATGAAGATAAGAGCTGAAAATTGTAGAAGTGGCCCGTGATGGGCCGTAGGTGCTGCAGCGTAGATGAATGTTCAAAGAAGTTTGACCAAGTGTAGAACCACAGAATCATCGATGGACCGTAGGTCGACCCACAGGCCGTCCTGCACATCCATCGTTGGTGATTAGAGAAGTGAAGTTCCAGTACTTGAACCACGGAGACAAGTGACGGACCGTAGGTCCAACCGTCATCTGAAGGCCATAAAATATTGCCCAATTGTTCATCCACGGAGGGTGACCACAGACCGTAGGTTGACCCATGATCCGTAGGTCGAGTCGTCGACGAAAACCGCGTCGAAGCAGTAATTTACTTATTTTGTTTAGGATTTGTTTTCTATAAATATTAGTTTGTAATTTTCGTTTTTGGGAGTTAGACATTATTGTATACTTTTAGTTTTTGATCTTTTGGAATTAACTTTGCAAACACTTAGCAGTTTAATTTCTGGAATTCGATTTATGCAAATTTCACTTTGAATTTCAATTCAAGATTTCGGTTTTTCATCTATTCTCATTGTAAGTTCATGAATTATTTTAACCTAATTATGAATTGTGATCTCAAGCATGAATAGCTAAATCCACAACTAGGGTTGTGGGAACCATGAACCATTAACAAAGTACGAGTAATAATTAAGTAATTCTTGAATAATGTTTATGCATATATTGTTAATCTTTTCATTTAGAAGTCTTTTTAACGGTTGCAAACATTAGAACTCACCTTGTTCCTACGTGCCTTACCAAGGGGGTAATGAATGAGAAAAGGATTAAACAACAGAGATTTAGTTAAGGATTTGTTGCTATCTAATAATCTGGTATCAATTGAAGTGAGGGTGAAAACTAAACTAAATTGATACGATGACTAATCAGGGGTGAAGGTAAGGGTTAGTAATGCACACACCCATAGACTTACCAAGTGGCGAGGTGAAAGTTCCCACTAGGATTATCAATTACATAGGAATACATAACTTAGCGGCCTTGAATGACAAACTCTACTATTATTAGGACTACTGTGTTAAAAGCTTGTGGGGAACACACATACCCTAGTTTTCATCTTATATTGATAACTCAAATTGTGAATCTTACTTACTTGTTACTTAATCTTTCTAATTAACAATTTGTGACTTATTTACAACAAACCCCCCTGTTACTTTTCTCGGAAATAGTTTGACTAAAAAGAGATAATTGTGAGTTAAGTTTAAAGTCTAAACCATATTCCTCGTGAGATCAATCCCAACTTACAAATTGGGTTCTTTACTTGATAACGATCACTTATTCTTCTTTAAGAGAGGTGTAATTTGAGCGTATCATTGGTGTCAACTTGTCCTTCAGCTCTTGGACTCTATGCTCCCAAGCTTCAGTTTACTGAAACTTAGCTCCTTTCTGAGCCAACTTTGCCAATGGTGTTGAAAGTAAATAAAACCCTCTACTAACCTTAGGAAACTACGAACCTCTATCAAAATTTAGGCTTGGGCCAAGTCTTCACAACCTAAATCTTCTGTGTATAAACCATATTACCAACATATGATACAATATGGCCTAAGAAAGTCACAGAGTTCAACCAGAACTCGCACTTAGTAAACTTCATATAGAGTTCCCAATCTCGAAGAACCTGAAGGACTGGTTCACAAATGATCTGCATACTTAGATTTTGAACGCCAGTACACCAAAATATCATCAATAAATACAATCACAAATACGACCTGAATATGTTATTCATTTGGTCAATGAACATCAGTAAGACATTGGTCAATCCAAATGATATAACTAAGAATTCAAAATGGCCATAGCTGGTTTTAAAAATTATCTTCGAAATATCTTTCTCCTTAACTCGTACCTAATGGTACCCTGATCACAAATCAACTAAGTACTTATCACCTTGTAGCTTATCAAACAAGTCATCAATCTTTGAAAGAAGATTCTTATTCTTTACAACTGGTTCCTGCGAAAGCAACTTCACTGAAGCGAGTCAGGCTTCATAAGAGCTGTTGTATCAGCAATTGTTGCATTAGCTAATTTGGGATAAAAATCCCAAGTCCCGAATAGACTTTTGAGATTCATCAATGGTCCTAAGAATGCAAATCATATATGACACCTAATCAAAATGACATTCCAAACTCGACAAAATTGACAAAACAATCAATGTAGGTCATCTCATCAAAATGTTGACCAAAGTCCACACTACAACCAAAAAACACTAAAGACAATCAAACAACCTAGCAATCCACACTCAACCCTTCCACTACGGGATCCTAACCAAACGTCCTACGAGACTAAACTCAATGCTCCAGAGCTAACGGCGCCAACAAAATTCTCATCCGAGCCGTTTACTAAGAATGTTGACCGAAGTCAATCATTTCAACACAAAAGTTTCCAGAAAAGGGAAAACTCACCTAAAGTTCTCCTAGCCTCCTCGGGAGGCGTGCTACCCATCCCAACACATCAAAACATAGTATAGGAGCTACAAAAAGGAGCAAAACAGGCAAAGCACATAAAGGGCTGAACAAAAATTAATCTTCTTGTTTCCCTCATTTATAATGATAATGAAATATACCTTTTAAATATCAATAATCATTGCATCAGTTGTTATAATTTACTACTAAGAAAATGTAGACAATATTAAGAATGAAATAAATAAGACTATTAGTAATTTGATGCAACTTTTTTTAATTTTAATATAAGGGAAATTTCAAAAAAAAATGAGAAAAAAGATAAATAGAGATCCTCGGCAAATAAGTATGTCATATCACCTTTTTCATTTTTAGCATTAGACATCCACCAAATGCATTATTTATAACATGACTCACTTAATTATGAATTAGAATCTTGCATAGTATAAGCAAAATAAGAATTGTAGTCAAAACTACATAAATCATAAGTCAGATTCAAGTTTTAGATTACAAAACCCCTACGGAAAATATAATCAATATCTAAAGTAATAAAGAAAGAAATAACACAACCAATATGTCAAATATCATTTTTCCAAACGAATGAATCACCTTCTATAGATGTGTCGTCAAAAAAAATAATCATGAAATGCTAGTCTTGTTGGAATTAGGGCAGCTTCATCCACATTTTCGAAGTTTGATTCACATTTGCGATATTTCTACTTTTCTGTCAATCTTCACAATTGTGAGGTTCAAGGTAACATTTGGATGATAACTTTACAATTTCGAACTTATGATTTTGTCTGCAGGATTTGCTATTGCGAGCCACAATCTCAATTGCAACATTGGAGAGTTGTCTTTTCGCCAACTTTCTATCCTCAATTCTTTTTATTGCTTTTGTCCAATTTCACTTCTTATCACTCCAAATCTTCTTTCACTCCAAAAATTTCTGAAATAAGGAAATTACACACCATACCATCTTTATAATAGCAGTAAAGGGCCCAAAAATAAAAGCAAAAGGACCCAAATAAGTAGTTAAATCACCACATATTAGTATGTTAAAGCATCTGGATAAAATTTCATAAAATGAAAGGATTGGAATGTCAAATTGGAACAAATATGAATGTGCATTAGGCTATTCGGCCAAAATAAAAGTAGGATCCTATATAAAAATATAAAACAAAAAAATACGTAAGTTGAAAAGAAAACAAAGGCACAACTCCACAACCGCAAGGGTAGTTGAAAAGTTTGAAATGGGTAAGCCAGTGTTTGACAATAGATCTTCGAATATTTTTGATAAGCTTTTTTTGGGTGAAGTTTCACCATGTGTCTGGCCATAATTTTTGGAAAAGATATTTAAGTTCTTAAAGAAATATGATTTATACTCATAATTTTTTAAGAACTACTAAAATGCCCATAAGTTTGTATTATAAAATTATAATGAACATGTTATGTGATAAAAACTAAACTCAAAGATTATAAGCCCCAACCTAGTTATAAACAATTTCTATGGAACATCTAATTTTTATATTTACATTACTTTTAATAAGTTCTATGGAACAATACCACTACATACTTGAGAGTTAAATAACAACAAACACATCATAAACAGATACATAGTAAATATGTTAAGTGAGTGACATCATGGTATATATGTTTCTCAAGCTTGTCAAGTTGGGATTAATAAGTGGTAGAGTCATGTTTTCTAAAATGTAAAATTTAGGGAATTTTTTTTTAATAAAAATTCCAAAAAAGGAGAATTCGACCGAAAAACTAGTTTTTTCTTGTTTTTGAGAATTTGAATTTTTGCCTAATTTTCAAAAAAGGATAAGGCATAAGTACCCCTAGATTATGATCGAAATCTCAGCGAATAACTTAACTTAACTAGGGTCCTATTACCCCCTTACCCTCCCCCCCTCGAACTCATTTTTTTCTTTGTATTTTTGTGCAAATTTTATGCTGACATGACACCTTCAACTACCCAAGTTGGTTATGTTTGTACAAACACCCCTGCCACGTATTTTTTTTAAATCTTATTATTTTCTTTATCTGGTATTTAAATTAAGCTAATACACATACTAATTTTTTTGCTCTGTATCTAATTTTTTTTTACCTTCATTCAGTGTTTTCAAAAATGTTTTTGGGCCGAGTCTCAGGGTGAGTCTTGGGGCGGGGCATACCAAAAACACTCTAGGGCATAAATTAAAGACGTAGATTCATAAAGCGAAAGTCCTAAAATTTGAGGCGTAAGTCCTGGGAGTAAAACGTACACCCGGGAGTTTTAAATTTATTTTTTGAATCTTTTTTGCTTTAAATCATATTTTTTTTATTGGTGTAATGATATTTCTCAAATAGTAATTATAATACTTTTTTTCTTCATTATTGATTATTAATATTTATCTCAAATAAAAATCATAAATCATTGAAAGGTTTATTTTTTCTTATTTTATTAGCAATAAAACTATAAAATTGAATATACATGAGACTACGCTTGGTAGATCCATGAGACTTACGCCCCATTCATGGGGATTACGCCTCGCCCTGTACAGTATAAAAAGCCTCGCCTCACGCCCCCGCCTTTTAAAACACTGCCTTCATTCATTATTTTTTCTCTTTTATTTTTCTATTGATTTTATTTACTCCTTTTATTTTCTTTGTCTTTCCTTTTGATTTGATTTCAAATTAAATTCCAAATGTCTTGTATTTAAAATAATTTAATTTTGAACGGATATTAAAATACGTGAAGAAAATCAAATAAAACATTAAAATAAAATGCTAAAATTAAAGGACACTTTTTTTTAAAATGCAATTTTTTAAAAAATCAATTAAAAGTGAAAATATAAGAAACTAATGGAAGAAAAAAAGTTTAAAATGAGATAGAAATTAAAATAAATATTTTAGAGAGAAAGAAATGAAAATAATTAAATATATATAAGTTTTAATATTAATAATTATGTGTACTAACTAAAAAGTTACCAATTTAAAAAGGATATGTGTCCAATTTGTTTTACTCATCACTTGCCTTCAAGAGAGTGTGTACAGTACGCCACCTTTTAGGGTGCATTTATTCAATTTTAAAATAGTTTAGAGGGGTAATAAGACTCTAGTTAAGTTAAGGTGTATCACTGAAATTTCAGTCATAGTTCAAAGTTACTAGTGTCTTATCCCGTCAAAAAATGACAAGTTGTTTGGCCTAATACTTTTTGCCAAGTCCCCCCACCCCCCAAAAAAAATATTTTTTTTTAATAATAATCCCCTCTGTTCACTTTATTGTTTTAGTATTTTAAAAATAGATTTTTATTTTGACTTGTAATTTTTAACATATCAAAATAAATAAAATATTTTTCCATATTTTATATTTAACATTTATTAATTTTCCAAATTATTTTTTAAGATTTAGTACTAAATATTAATTAATAGAAATAGTGTGATAAAATAATTACATTAATTTATTTTTTATAATAAATATGTCAAGCCCAAATATTATTATAAGAAATAAAAATGATGAGAGAAAATATCTAAGTTGAAAAAAAGAAGAAAAGAATCCCACAAGCACAAGGGTAGTTGAAAGGGGCAAGACTTGATAGAGTAAAGATGCAAAATGTGTATGTTATAAGGTCTCCTTAATTTCTTGTAAGTTATTATAAGCCGTCAATCTCAAATCTACAGCATCTTCTTTCCGATTTTTTTGCTTCTCTGTCCGAATTCTTCTTATATTCTTCCTTCCTTCTTTGTCAGCGCGCGCTAGGGTTTCTCTATTTCTCCATTCACCCACTCGTCTCTCTCTCTATAGGTTTACTTTTTCTTCCTCTTTCTTGATTTGATCTGCGTTATATGTTTAGTTTTTGTATATATGTGTATCTGTAGCCCCTTTTTGCTTAGTTCTGTTTCATTGCTTCCGTCACTATTTGCTTTTGCAGCTTTTGCTGATTTGTATATTTGTGTATCTGTTCTTGTAGTCTTTGCATTTTGCTGATTTTCATGTGTTAGTTTATTCATTCTGATTGTGCTGTAAATGATTATGTTGAAAATTTGGGTTTCATTGCCAAGCAGCTGGTTTAAGGATTATATTTGCAACTGTTTAGAACTATTCTTTGTGTTTTGTATTTGTTTATGTAGTAGTGTTAATCATAGTTTCTAGTGTCTTATTTTTTTTGGCAGGTTTTGGACTGCTGAATCTATTCTAAACAGATCTAAGTAGAGTGTTTTGAAGAAGAAGATTTCTGGTTTTTGCTGATTAGGATTTTGAACTTTGTGCATTAGGAGAGGATTATAAGGAAAGAAATTTTTTTGATAATGAGGAACTCATGGGCAGATTCTGTTGAGAATGTAGCTACTGATAATGGTGGGCCTAGTGGTGGGAGTGGAGCTTCTGCTTCTACAAGGAGATCATCTTATGTCCCACCACATCTTCGCAACAAACCAATGACAGCAGAACCTCTAGCTCCATCGCACGGTGGCCCACCTTCTGGTAATGACCGCTCAGGGTTTAATGGACCAACTAGTGGGCCTCGATGGGGTGGTTCTAGGCCAGATTACGGACGCCAAGGGGGGTATGGTGGCGGTGGCAGAGGAGGTGGTTGGGGTGGCAGAGGAGGTGGTTGGGGTAGAGAGCGGGAAGTTAACCCGTTTGGTAATGATGCAGATGTGGACTTGGAGCAATCGTTTGATCAGGAGAATACTGGTATAAATTTTGATGCTTATGAGGATATTCCAGTGGAAACAAGTGGAGAAAATGTGCCACCTCCTGTTAATACATTTGCAGAGATAGATTTAGGGGAGGCCGTTAACTTGAATATTAGGAGGTGCAAATATGTGAAGCCGACTCCTGTCCAGCGATATGCAATTCCTATCTCCTTAGCAGGACGAGATCTCATGGCCTGTGCCCAGACTGGATCTGGCAAGACAGCTGCCTTTTGTTTCCCAATTATTAGTGGAATCATGAGGGGGAATTTTCCGCAACGGCCTCATGGGTCGCGGACAGTTTTTCCCCTTGCTCTTATTCTCTCACCAACAAGAGAGCTCTCAATGCAGGTAGGTGTGGTACTATAAAAGTTTTGTGACCACTTGACCCCTTTACCTTTTTATCCTTATAAACCTTCAAGTTTTTTAATTCCAATTTTATGCTGCACTTTACATGTAGATACACGAGGAAGCTAAAAAATTCTCTTATCAGACTGGTGTTAGAGTGGTAGTGGCCTATGGTGGAGCCCCGATTAATCAACAGGTACCATTTTACGCTCTCTCCCTCTGCCCTATTTTGTGAAGGAAAACAAATATAGATCAAGGTCATACACATTAGTTCTTTGCATGTGATGTTGGATGGATAGGTAATTTTTTGTTGAGTGGAGGTTGATTTCAATTTTTTTTGCTTAGTAGCTGTGGTTCCTATGAGACCTAAACAACATGCGTCCTTGAATGTCCTGAAAAATGCACATAATGAATGCAGAAGCAGTTGCTCCTATTATTAAAGCTTGAAGCAAAAGAAATACAGAGTTCGACAAGCTTTCGTACCATATGTTCTTAACAACATCGCTAAAGATAATGTCTTACTCTTGCCGGACACACAAATAGCATATTAGTTGACTCCTTAGTGCACCATTCAGTTACAACAAGTCTAATTTCCGTCTCTTACAAAATGCACAGATAGAGACCACATGAGACACATCTAATGTTGAACAGGAAAAAATGTTTTAATGTTACCAATATGAAACCTCATATATGTCTGCTTCATTATTGGTGAATGAAACCTTTCCGCTGTATTTTTAAGGATGGGAAGTTAATATACACCTCATTATCGTGCTGTATATTATTTAGAATTCTATCTTGCTCGGACTCTTCAAAAATGTCAGCGGGTGCGTGTCGGATTCACCCAAAGTAGTGTATTTTCGGTGAATCCGACACGGGTGCGGCATCAAAAGTGAAGAGTCCGCACAAATCACAACTAAGTTTAGATGAGAACTTGTTCATAGCTGTATGATTTTTTCATATCTGCTCTGTTGTTGTGCATGTTGAACTGGGTTTAAAATGTAAGGCTAATGAAGTATATCTTGCAGGTCGATCTGATTGTTCAGTCACTCATCCTGTTATTTTTTCTTTGTTGGCAGTTAAAAGTCACAATAAGTGGTACTTAGTCAGAAGGGCAAAAAAAAAGGTCATTTTAATGCAGATGCATTTGCTTGTAAAATTAGATCACTGTTAGTTTTTATGCCCAGTCAATGGTCAATCCATTAGAGATGTCTGATTTAATGCTGATGAGCCAAAGGTTGAACAATAAAACTTTCTTATCTTCTTGTTTGGTCTGTGGGAGGTTTCTGGTTAACCAAAAACAGGAATATAAGAACAACTTTTGGGTAGAGGAGAAATATTTCTTGTTTTTATATAGATTTTTAAGCAGACATAAAAAGATACACCAAGGTTGTAGATAGTTTAGGGAGATTGATGCTTTTTTACTTCCCTTATTTATGAATTTAATTTAATTTATGATTTCTTTAGCAGGAAAGTACAACTGTATTAGATGCTAGAGTTTGTAAATTGTCTTATGGGTTTGACCAGATAGATTTTTTCTATTAATAGCACACTAAGGGGCCATTTGGTAGAGTGTATTAGAAGAAATCATGCATGCATCAACTTTGTATATTAGTAGTACCTTGTTTGGTACACTTTCTATTGAGGTGTGTATTACTAATGCATGGACATCCATGGTATTAGTAATACAATGAGTTTTAATGCATGCATTAGCACGACTAAATATCCATTTGCCCCTCAAAAACCTTTTTTCATCTCTTCCACCATATTTGTGGAGGGAATCTTTGTTAATAATATTTTTTTAAGAATTAAGCACTGCATACTATTTTTAATATTCCAAACCTAACAATACATAAGAAATTGTCTCTCCATAATTAATGCAAGTACAACTAATACAAACATTACTAATACACTCCATTTAGCATTATTCTCATACACCCTACCAAACGACTCCTAATATTTTTCTGTAACTAAAATATTGATTATTTCTTTGACCTATGTATATAATACATATATATATCTAGGGATGGCAAAATGGGTAATTAATATGGGTACCCATTCAAATTACCCATCTTAAATAAATTGGGTACCCAACTCATTTAAAATGGGTAAAAAACGAGTCAAACTCATATTACCCATTTAAAAGTGGGTAGTTAAATGGATAAAATGAGTAAAAAGAGACTCATTTATAAAAGAAGAGAAATGACATTCATATTTTTTTTGAGGTGTAGGTGGTCGGGGTAGGGATGGGTGGGATAAGGAGAAAAATCGATTTTATTTTTAAAACAATTTTTTTTTTGGAAAGGGGTTTGGGGGGGGGGGGATGAGGGGGGTGAAGAGTGGGTAAGAGATTTTGCGTTTGAAGCTTTTAAGATGTTACCTATGGGTAAATTTGGATACCCATATTATCCATTGAGTAACTCGTTTGTACCCATTTAAAATATGAGTCGAGTCGAGTCGAGTAAGAGTATTTTACCCATTTTTATTCAACTTGTTTTCGATAGACTTATATTCAACTTGACCCGCTCGTTTACCACTCTTTTATATATATATATATACACACATCCATGAGAGTGAGGCGCTAGGGGCCAAACTTGGTGGATTATGGGTCCGCCCCTCTACCTTTCTCCACTTAAATACCAAAATTTTGTTGGCGATAAGGTTCGAACTTGTGACGTGCGCCTAACCCACTCATATGTGCTCTTACCACTATGTCAAAGCTGCGGAAGCCTTTTTCTTTCCATCTCTATACTTTCTCTTTGAAAAATACCGTCCTTTGACAAACAAGTGTTTGGATTTCATCAAAGAACTGGTGTAATAAGGGCTAATGGTTTTGGGTTGCTTGTTAATTGGGTGCCACTTTTTTTTTTCATGTTTTCAGCTGTATATGCAAGCATTCCCCCCCTCTCTTCAACTTGTAGGTTTTCAGGAAATAGGGAAAGACGGAGTGGAGCAAGTGCATCTCAATTTCTTCTTGAAATGCTTAAATACAAGTTGTTACCTAATGCAGAACGTTTTGTAAAACTATCTGCAACTTATCAATTGTTCATTGAGAACATTTTATAGTTTTTTAAATATGTCCATGTGAAAAAGCTGTTTAGTAATCGGTGCCTTTGGGATCCTTTCTCTGTACAAAAAGTCTGCTAAAAAAGGGTTTGATAAGAGTTCTACTAAGAAGCCTATAGACACATCAGTCTATACTCTATAGATGAATTCAATTTGTGGAGTTGGTTTAATTTTGCTTAGCTCATCATTCTAGATATAATATGCAGTTGATGGTGAAAGAGGGAAACTTGTTCCACAAAAGTAGATAGTAATCTAGCCTTAAGAATTTGTCTTTGTTCAAGGAGGGACCCTCTGATCTATCAATGGGAAAGATCTCTGGGTATCCCATGATAAAGAATCCTAGAAAGATTTATCACAACTCCTGACAGTCTCATGAGGATCTATACGTACTTGACCAGGATAAATGATATTCTTCGAGATGCATTGATTTGGGTAAATAGTTGCTTTTAATAAGAACTTCCCTGTTCTCATTCTTTTTGGTTAGATCCTGAAATCTAGTGCAAATGCAATTGGAAGTTAAGATCTTTATTTTCTGGAGTACTTATTTACTGCTGTTATGAGAAAAAAAAATCTTTATTTTCTGGTACATTTGTACATGACATGATCCATAAATATTTCTCAGTTAGCAAGTCTTTTTTTTTTGTTGGGGTTTGTTATCCTGTTATCTTCAGGAAGGTGCCCCTTGTTACCCAGATTTCCGTTTCTGAACATCCAATTTTCTTGTTACATATTTTGAAGGGAAGTTTAGAATGTTCTTCCACCTCCACCTGATGCTCTACCTTGTACTTTCAACTGAATTTCTGCTTTCAAATATACACCATGCAATTTTTTTGTTGTTGGACTTACAGTCATACACTGACATAAGGTAGAAGAGCAGAGGGGTGGGCTCATTATCTGCCGAGTTTCGAATTGTCTGCCATTGGCCCTAGAGGTTTCTCGGTTATTAAAAAAAGTCATACACTGAAATTAGTTTTGGAAACTTGAACAAATCAAATCAGTAACATTACTTTCATTTGATATGCCGGTAAAGTCAGAACCTCAATATAAGTATTCAGTTGTTTAACCATGGTGATTTCATTGTTAGATTATATATTAAGTGTTGTATCTAATCTTATCAGTTTATTGTCAGATTAGCTCACAAATCCCTAATATTCGAGTATACAGTGGTGTTTCTGTAGATTTTTCACTTCTTAGTACACGTCTCGTATATTTTCTGCCCCTACGATATCAATAAAACATTATTTTCTTCAAGGAAAAAATGATGTGTTTTTTGCGTTATTGTTTGAACAATTGTTTGTTACATATCTGCAGCTCCGAGAGCTTGAGAGAGGAGTTGATATTCTTGTGGCAACTCCTGGAAGACTGGTCGATTTACTTGAGAGAGCAAAAGTTTCATTACAGATGATTAGATATTTAGCTCTCGATGAGGCAGATCGTATGCTGGACATGGGGTTCGAACCTCAAATCAGAAGGATAGTGGAGCAAATGGATATGCCTCCACCTGGTGAAAGACAGACTATGCTGTTCAGTGCCACATTCCCAAAGAGATTCAGGTTTTCTTTTATTCAGTAGGGTTGTTTTCAATTCAGTGTTATTTTTTTTTATAAAGGTAACTTTATATTCATGTCAAAACTCATCAGCAGAGCATGATGAGGTGGGATTTACAGCCTCACAGGGGGTAGTTTCAAAAGCCGAAACTAGGCAAAAACTTTACAATTGAGCTATAAAATTCACTAAGCTATCTACCTCCCCCACCAAATCCTGTTTACACCAAAAATACAGCAAGCTCAAGCTATTCATCTTGAGTTTTTGAGTGTTGTTAAGTTTCCCATCATGTGATCTTTCATTCCTTTCCTTCCACAATGTCCACCAAATGCAGGCTGGGATGCACTTCCACCAGTCTTCTTCGGATCTTCTTCTTCTGCCCACTCCTTCCCACTGTCTCAGCAAGTCTAAAGTAGTCTTGGGCATTACCCAGTTAACTCCAAGTATACATAAGAACATGTCCCACAGATTTACAGCTGTTCTGCAGTGTAAGAAAAGGTGACTGTTAACTTCTGCCTCTTCCCCACACATGTAACACCTTGAGCAAATCTGTATACCTCTTCTTTGTAACACTTCATGGGTTAGACATGCTTTCCTGATTGCCAACCAAGTGAAACCTGAAACCTTGTGAGGGATGTTGATTTTCCAAATTAGTTTCCAAGGCAATTCCATTTCCATAGTCTGATTAGAATTTAAACTCCAGTAACAAGACTTCACAGTGAAAATCCCTTTCTTTTGCATTTTCCAGATTGGAGTGTCAGGACCTTCAGTGACACCTGGAAATGCATCAAGTGTCTGTAGTAATTCTGCTACTCTGTCAATCTCCCAGTCATTTAAAGCCCTCCTAAAGATCTAATCCCAACCTTGAGGGCTCCACACCTGTGCCATAGTGTCCATCTGTTGTAGACTCAATATATAAAGATCTGGGAACATGATCTTCAAATTCTCTTCTCCTAACCAGAGTTCATTCCAAAAACTGGTTTTCACCCCATTCCCAATCCTAAAGGATAGATTGGGGATAAAAGATGGCCAGTCTTCTGATTGTCTTCCAAACAGAGCATCCAAAAGTACCATTTGCTTCTTCAATGATCCAATTCAGTGATATTATTGTTAGTATTCTGCTACTTACAGATACTTTCTATTGGAATGCCACATCATCTTAAACCATGGTTTGAGCTTCTACTAAATAATCCATTTTTTTCTTTTTCTTTCTCCAGTGTCGCCTCCCACCCCCACCCCCCAAAAAACCTTCCTTGCGGAATCCAAATATTTCTTCTTGTTACATGACGACACCCGTCTTCTTGCAATGCTGGCAAATTCGCCTTGCAAATTGTTGAGTTGGTTGTGAGTAAAATCTTCTGAGCAGTTGTAGTCTTGTTTTGTGTATGATCTCTAACCCTTTCTTTCTTCATTTGTTTTTTGGGAATGCAGAGACTGGCATCTGATTTTCTTGCAAACTACATATTTTTGGCAGTTGGACGGGTTGGTTCCAGTACTGATTTGATTGTTCAGCGAGTTGAGTTTGTTCATGATGTTGACAAGAGAAGCCATCTTATGGATCTACTTCATGCACAGATGGCTAATGGGGTTCATGGCAAGGTAGCATATGACTCTTGGCTCTCTCTTGCTATAGAAATTATTCTCAACTACTTTAGTCCTGTTTAAGGCACTTGGAGCAGCTTGACTGAGTGGGGAAGAAATTAGGACTCCTAATCCCAGGAACATAGCAAAGAATTAAGAATGTTTGCTAGCTACTTGTTTTGGTCTATAAAGTCACCTAGCTTAAGTCTTCTCTTGCCTGATCACTATTAGCTGCTCATTCTGTCCATGATTAGTTTTGTTTGTTTATTTACCTTCTATATATAGATATGAATGCTGAATTTCCTAGATTGGAGTCTTCTTTGATTTTCATTCTGCCTGAGTTCTCATTTTAATTGACTGGCTTTCCTCTTAAAATTCTTCAGAACAACATGACTGCATCCTCCTCCCCGTTTGCTGCTTTGTGTAACAATGATTTTGTTGCATTAGGCCTATAAAGTTTATACATGATAAAGCACAATGCGGTGTCTTAAGTTTTTGTTTAAATCAACGGGCAATCTTATTAACTGTATTATATTGTTTTCTGCAGCATAATCTAACTTTGGTATTTGTCGAAACAAAGAAGGGTGCTGATGCATTGGAGCATTGGCTGTGTATTAACGGATTTCCTGCAACTGCCATTCATGGTGATAGGACTCAGCAGGTATGTGAGATTGGGAATTGATAGAGATAGATCAAATCAAATTGATCTTCAAACATGACCGTGTACACTGTTCTGTGCTTCTGTTACAATGTGATTAAATGGCACCACTCCTTTTTTTTTTTGTTTGAGACGTGGCAAGTGCATTAATAATATGACACTAAGGAGGTGCTGCCAAAATATTTACGAGCTACCATCAGAATATCCCTTCCTATTCTTAAAGGGATTGAACAAGTTCTTTCACTGCTTCAGCATCATTTACAAAAATTCTCTTTACACCAAAAATGAAACAAAAGCAAACGGTTCATCTCGATCTTCTGAATGAAGTTCCCTTTATCTTCAAAGCACCTAGCAATCAATATTTGCATCACATGCTGAGGAGAAGGGGCATGTGTGCATGTAGCATGTACCTGATACTTGTATATTCAGTCCGGTTTTTGTGTTTCACCAACTATTACTTGCATTATTTTGCAGCTCATCATAGTCAACATTACCTGTGGGTTTATTGTTTACAGGAAAGGGAGCAAGCGTTGAGAACATTCAAGAGAGGAGATACCCCAATTTTAGTTGCGACGGATGTGGCTGCTCGAGGCCTTGATATCCCTCATGTTTCTCATGTTATAAACTTTGACCTTCCTAATGACATTGATGATTATGTGCACCGTATAGGCAGGACAGGTCGTGCAGGCAAGACAGGATTAGCAACTGCTTTCTTTAATGATGGTAACCTTTCCATGGCCAAACCGCTAGCTGACTTGATGCAAGAAGCTAATCAGGATGTACCTGAATGGTTGACTCGTTATGCTAGCCGTTCATCATTCGGAGGAGGTAGAAACAGGCGAGCTGGCGGAGGGCGATTTGGTGGGCGTGACTTCAGGAGGGATTCGTCATACAATAGAAGTGGAGGTGGAGGCGGAGGCGGAGGCGGAGGCGGAGGCGGAGGTGGTATGAATTACTATGATGGAGGTAATAGTAGTGGTGGTTATGGCAATTATAGTGGGGGATATGGTCCTGGAGTAACTAGTGCTTGGGACTAGCTTCCTCAAAACTTATAATACCTATACTTTCCTGCAGTTGTATATTACTTATCAACAAATTTGGATTATGATATTTTGGCAGTGGGAAACAGGGTTGAGTTCTTGTTGTTTTGTGGTCCTATAGGGGACAACTGCAAGATTGTTATGGTAGTTAGATTGGCAATTGGAGACCACCAGCTTGTCCAACAGTTCAATGATGCCTTTGTTTAATATAATATTATTTCACGACTTAACCTTCGTTTTTTGTTTTTGTTTTTTTGAAATGCATATGAATAGTAATATTGCAAACCACAAGGGGGGTTAGTATTTCGAGGTCTCACCTGCATTGTGCATCCTCTGATTTAGTAAATATTGCAAACCATTAGGGGAGGTTATGGTATGAGACCTTACTTTCATTGTGCATCCTAATTTAGTATGAATGTTATGAGGCTTCACTTGCATTGTGCATCCTGATTTAGTAATATTGCAAACTACAAGGGAGGTCAGTGAGGTTTTTGAAATCATACTTGTTAAGTTTAATATCATATAAATAGAACCACTTTTGATGGTAATAATTATGTTAGTTTGTTCATTTTTGTTTTTTAAAAATGGTACCATAATACACATTGAAGAACACATTAACCTCCCTTTCATAGCTCATGAATCGCTAGTGTCATAGATGGAGATGGTGGTCTTCATCTTTCGTGAAGTTTGAAAGTGATGAGAGTTGAATCTGGCAATTATTTTAACTCATTATTCATTGAATCTTCATTCCCAGTTTCTATTATTTTCTACTAATTTTTCTTTAGGCGGGAAAAGGGAAGGGAAAAAAACAACCTTTAATGAAAGATTAAATTTGTTTTGCTTAACCACAAAGTATAGTTATTTCTTGATTAATGCTCTTTGGACTTTCCTTTCACATATTACCCTTATATATAAAACAACAATGTTAGGATGAACACAACACATTTTTGTCCTTTCTTGCCTAATTTAATTGGCTATTAAACACATAGAAGCCACATTTATATAGGTGTGTTTGAACATTATAACTTCAAAAGGTGCCAATGCTATTCGAAGGTCTCGTTGGAACCAACCTAAAATTAGTCTCTGTCAACATCAAAATTGGTGAGTTCTTTATATCTTGTAAAATCATCAAGTACTTTATGATTTATAAAGATATGAAGTTGTTAAATATTACATATTTTGATACATGTAAGAAGTGAGATTTTGCTCTTATATTTTTTTCTTGGAGTAGGTAGTTGCATCCTATAAGTTCTATGAATTTGTAAAGACTGTCTTTTCAGGTTCTAATAAACTTGGGGGGAGAAAACTATATAATGTTATTTGATGCAAAGATACATATACAAGTAGATCTTAATTTTGATTTTTTCATGTATAATTTAACGACTTATGTACTCCATTTTGATGACATTATATATCATATATATCCCGCAGATTCAAATCTGACATTGTGACAATCAAGAGATTGTTCAAACATTTAAATTAATGAACTCTAAATTCCTTTCTGATCAACTATAGAAAGAAAGGGGCAAAATTTAAAAATGTATTTGGTACTTCTTCTATCAAATTAGTACTACATTTTTTGTTGATTAGTTTTATTTTTGTAAAAATTAGGCAAATGACATAGTATAAGAAAGAAATTACTTCCTTGCCCTACTATTTCATTAATTACCAAAAATCCCTTTTATTTGTGTTTTTCGGATACATAATATAGCAGTGCGGATACTTAATATAGCAGCGCGGATACTTTAATTAATAACGGGCGGATACTTAAATTATTAAGTTATTAGCAGCACAAATACTTAATTAACGGACGGATGCATAATATAGCAGAGCGGATACTTTAATTAATAACAGGCGGATACTTAAATTATTAAGTTGTTAACAACACGGATACTTAATTAACGGTCGGATGCATAATATAGCAGTGCGGATACTTTAATTAATAACGGACGGATACTTAAACTAATAAAGTATCCGGTTAAGTTGTGTTGGGGGGAAATAAGGGATTTTTGTATTTTAGTAAAAGAGTAGGGAAATATTGAGAATAGGTAAAGAAGTGTTGTGTATTTAAGTAATTTTTCCTTTATTTTTTATACTATGTTATGAGTATGTAGAATATGATGAACAATATATTCTTTTATATATCTTCTATACTCCCTTAAAAGCATGAACTCATAAATAGAATGTTGAATTACTATAATACCCCCAATTAAAAATATTCAATTTATTTTATTTATTAAATTAATTATTTGTATTATATTAAATGTAGATACCCTTTCATATTAAAGGGTTGTGATTTTCTCAAAGAGATGTGACTTTTTCAAAGGATTGTGAACTTTTTGACGTGTTTTGACATTGTTGATGAGTTGTGACTTTTTCGAAGGGTTGTGCCTTTTTCGATGAGTTCTGACTTTTGCAAAAGGTTGTGATTTTTCCGATGAGCAGTGACTTTTTCGAAAGGTTGTAACTTTTCTGATAAGGAACAATTAGCACCTATTCATACTACTATTTGTTAGCTATAAATAGAGGGTTTCCTCTCACTTTTAAACTACGATTTTTGAAAGTTTTCTACTCTTCTTCTTCTTAAAAAATCTCAGAGTTATTTGCAACAGTTAAGTAAGTTCAAAATTCAACGAAATTCGAGGTACCACATGAGAAAGAGTTGGTGAACAAATTGTAGCAGATCATTCATAAAATCACACTCGTATTTTTTCTTACGATTTTCATGAGTTAATAGTGAAGAAAAGTTGTGGGAAAGACAATAATAATATACAAATATGAAAAAAGTCACATGATTTGGGTTAGATATTTTTCTTTCGTTTTTTTATTTTTTATTTTTTTACCCTCAAATGAAGCAATTTCTTTCTGATTTTGCTAAAACAACGGCCATCAACGTTGTCAATTGAATCAGTAGTTTTGATGTTAAATCCACTATTTCAAAAATAGAATTTCACTTTTACTTATAATATGATAATATAGACATGATAACAATTATTTTTAATAGATATGTAAGTAAAAATGAACGAAGAAAGTAAAGTGTTGGTGACAAGATATTTTAATCAAATGGAACACTATAGTGAATATAGCATGAAAATATATTTTTGTCTTCCTTCTTCATTGGCTATGTATCTTTCCATATATTTTTTTTCCTATTATTTTGTGTTCATTTTAATTTGAGAAAATTTTATGTCATAAGATACACTCCTTGTTAGCTATATAAAAATAGAAAAGAAAATAGTGATTGGTCATAAAATAATCTTAAATCAAATTAAAGATTTTATAAACAATACTCTAAATTTTATTCATCAATTAATTTTTATTATTGAAAAAGTTTAATATATTATATCACGATACAACTTCTGTAAGATTCTACTTTCATTAGACAACAACTATATGATATGTGAGTGGCAAGAAAAAAGAGAAGACTACAATTCTACAAAGATAAGGTAGAAACTTACAGAAATGAAATATTTTTCACCAAAGGTGATGTTGTTCAGATATTAAAATTAAATTATGCTACTGATATATATGTATATATATATATATATATCTAAAACAAAGAATTGGTCAATCTAAATATTTGACATAAACTCAAACCTCAATTTAACCATCATTCGTTATAACAATAAAGTATCTTTTTTGTAGAATTATCTCTCTATGATAGTCTTACTCAAATATTAATTGGTAAAAGATAGATTACATATAAAGATAAAATATTGAAATATTTATGGTAATCCTTATTAGTGTCATGCACATACTAAATTTCAAATATGAATATTTAAGAGAAAAACTATACTTAAATGGTGTCAATGATTTATGTTCATAACCTCAAGAGGAAAGACTATTTGTGACATTTATTGTATTGATATTTTTTTAAATTTTTGTTGGTTAAATTTTTATTTACAAAATTGAGTGAAGTAAATTATAATACTACTAAAGAAATGTCACTTTCTCCCCATATTTAAACTTTGAATGTATTTTGAAATGTTTCAATAATATCTGGTCATCATTTTGATCTCAAAATACAAGTAACTCTATGACAATCTGTATAATCATTTAAAAGCACTTGTCCTATGTTCTTTAAATTATAATTATTTACTAAAAACCTTTAATTTTAGTAATATTAATTCTATTTTTCAACATCGTATACTATATATATTCTTTTAATTTATAAATATCCTAATGTGTCCAACAATTTTCAGGAGTTTACTCTATGTTATTGCTATGACATAGAAGATAAACGAGTCACCAAGCCTTACAGTTCACTTCATATAGTTCAGAAAAAATTTGGTACAATTTATTTATCCGTATATATAAGCTAACAATGTTAGGACGAAAACAACATATCATATATTTTTGCCCTTTCTAGCCTAATTTAATTGCTTATTAAATACGTGGAAGCCATATTTATATCGACGTGTTTGAACATCATAACTTCAAAATGTGCATGACTATCAGAAGGTCTCATTGGAACCAACCTAAAATTAGTCTCTCTCAACATCAAAACTGGTGAGTTCTTTATATCTTGCAAAATCATAAAATACTTAATGATTTTGCAAGATATAAAGTTGAGAAGTACTGCATATTTTGGTACATGTAAGAAGTGAGATTTTGCTCCTATATTTTTTTTTCTTGGCACGAAACAAAGTAGGTAGTTGCATCTTACATGTTCTATGAATTTATAAGGACTTTGTATTTTCAAGTTCTAATTGATGTTACTAAAGAATAAAGGGAATACATTGGGGGCGGGGGGGGGGGGGGGGTATATAATGCTACTTGATGCTAAGATGTATGTACAAGTATATCTTTTGAGTTCTTCAAGTATAATTTAACGACTTATGATGCTCAATTTTGATGACAACACCTATCATAGATATCGTGCAAATTCACATTAGACATTGTGACCAATAAGAGATTGTTCAAACATTTAAATTAATGAACTCTAAATTCCTTTCTGATCAACTATAGAAAGAAAGGGGCAAAAGTTTAAAAATGTATTTGGTACTTTTCTATCAAGTTAGTACTACATAATTTGTTGATTAGTTTTATTTTTTATACTATGTTATATGTGTAATATGATGTCTAATTCTCTCTATCTCTCTCTCTCTCTCACACACACACACACACACATATATATATATATATATATTCTTTTAATTTATAAATATCCTAATGTGTCCAACAAATTTTCAGAAGCTTACTCTACGCCATTGCTATGACATAGAAGATAAAAGTAACATCTCGCAACTAGAAAGAAGTAGAAGGAAGTTTAAAATCTGGAAATAGTTATTTTTGGAAAGTATAAGGAAATCTGGAAAATTGCAAGTAAGTTAAAATTGAGTTTTTGGTCAACTTCAATCGGCCATAACTCCTAGCTCAGGATGAGTTAAGTGTAGTTCCCTATTGGTTAGAAAGCTCTTGGGACGATCTTTCCAATGCCGCCAAGTTTTCACGATTCCGAGTTTGTATGAGTGCGTTATTCCCTTTGGAAGTTGGGTTGTTGGATTAAGAAAATGTCCAATCAGGAATTTTAAGGGGTATTTTAGTCTTTTCATTTGCCCTATTATTTTAATCCATTTTTAAGAGTTTAATATGGGTCAAATTAGATTTTAATCAGTTTTAGAATTTGGGATTTTCACGCTAGGACTAAGGAGAAAGGAGAAGAGAAAAGAAGAAGGAGAAAAGGGAAAATTCATCAAGATCGATCAAGGAAGTTGGCGTTTCACCAAGCAGTTGCTTCTATCAGGTATGTGAGGCTCTCATAACGTTGGGATCGTTCTCCCACGTGCCAAGCATATTTATTTCAGTTTGGATTTGTCCTAAAAGCATATGAATATTGATGATCTTGATACCTATTCTTGAATTTGACTGAGTTAGGAAGTTTCTGAGTTCGTTACGTCGCATTATAAGGCCGTTTCGAGTTAGGTTCTTAGGTACATTTGCTGGGTATCTGTATCTAAAAGTAATCTAGAAAAAAAGAATCGAGTTTGGGTGATTTGGGGTTGGAAAACGAAGAAGAAATTTAGTCGGACAAAATTAAGGGGTGGCCGCGCGTCGCGCGCCTAGTTCCCAGATTTGAACATTTCAGCTTCGCGTCGCGGAGCTGACATGAGGTGTTCTGCCTCAAAAGACGTTTTCAAAACCAAAATTTAATTATGCCTCCGCGTCGCGGACCCACCTTCAAATATTGAGTTTCGGTCTTTTCTCATGTTTAACTATCTAAAATCATTCCTAAACAACATGAGATCTTTCCAATCACAAATTTTAATTCTTGAATCCATAATTCAATTCAAGGATCAGTTAAGAATCAAGTCAAGAGCAGTTAAGATCAAAGTCAAGAGTCAAGTAAGAGAAGTTCATTTCAAGCTTTCATAAGTCTTTTACAAACGTTATAACTTTGTTTTAAGACTTAAGTTTTGAGTTCAGTAAAGAGTAATGTTGAAGTCCTTTTCTTCAAAGAAACATATGGGGACTAAGTATTTCCCAAAGATATTTAAAATGTTTTACACATTTAAATAAGAGCGGAAACTGAGATTTCCAAAGGGCCTTCGGGCTAGTTTTCAGAAAAGAGTAATAGTTTTCTAAATGAAGCAAGTAGGGAACCTGAGATTCCCAAGATAACCTTTGAGCTAAGTTTTTGAGCACTAATCTCAAATCACAGAAGAAGTATGTTTTTTTTTAAACATAAGAGCTAGTATATTTTGGGAGTAGTATTGAGCACTGAATTGGGGACGAGCATGAGTTCAGATAACTTACGTCACCATAAAATCATGTAGCCACCATAGGTAGAAAAGGGTCATACTTTTTAGATTAATCCTTTTCGAAATAGACTAGTGGATCCATTAGGCAGTTCAGGTCCTATACCTTTAGCCGGGTATAAGATGCGCTGGCAGCGTGAGGTAGATTGTTGTATCATCACTATAGCTCTTATGTGATGGTTGTCGGTTAGAGAAACTCCCACATAAGTTATTGTATTTTTTTATATACATCAGTTTATTGTATTTTTACATACATTTCAGAGTTATGTTGTATCCTTGTACATACACAGAGTTGACATCATGTTTTTAAACAACTTTTCTTTATATTGCACTTGTTTTAAACTGCTTTATATTGAAATGTGTTCAACTAAGTATTCATGAGTTGAGAAGAACCAAGGTAAGTGTTTCTTTCAGATTCTCTTTCCAGCCTATGTTGTTTTAGCATTCCAACTCGCATACTCTTACATTCAATGTATTGATGCCAGTTGGGCTGCATCATCTTATGATGCAGACACAGGTAACTAGGATCGGCATTTCAGCGCACCGTTGATCCAGTGAGCAGTTCAGAGTCAGTCGGTGAGTCTCCTTGCATTCTGAAGGATCTATTTTCACTGCTTTCTAGTTTAGTTCATTAGGATGTTGTGGGGTTTGTCCCAACATCCATCTCAGTTGTTTTAAAGGCTTCATAGACAGACAATCAGTTAGTTATTTCAGTTGTCTTTTCTTTTTATTTCTTATTGTTAAGACTTGGGTTGCCACTTTTGGCCAGGTTGAATGTTTAATCTTTAAAACATTCTCAGTTATTTTATTATTCAGTTTAGTTAAGTTCATTGATCATTATAGATATGAATATTGTCTTCCGCTTAGTTAAGTAAGCTAGGCCAAAGGTTCGCTTGGGGCCAACAATGGTCTTCGAGTGCCAGTCCCGCCCACGATAAATGCTCGGGGCATGACAAACTTTGTATCAGAGCACAGAGTTCAAGAGTCCTAGGGAGTCTATGAAGCCGTGTCTGTAGTGTCCTAGTTATCGGTGTGAAGCGCGCCACATCTATAATTAGGAGGCTGTAACATTTAGGAATTCCTTCACTTCTTTCACACTCATTTCGTGCGTTAGAGTTTATCTCTAAAAAGTTTCCCTCTAGTTCATGCCTGCACATGTTTCAGATAATCATGCCTCCACGAAGAGCAGTTAGAGGTTGTCCAGCTAGGAGGAATGTTGAGGAACAAAAGTTATCCAATGCACCTAAAGTGCAACCTTAAGGAGAAGTCACCAATGCTGAGTTCATAGAGGCTCTAAGGATGCTCAGTCAAGTTGTGACCAACCAAACTGGGCAACAGAGAGGCTCGACAGGAAGAGGCTGACACTTCAAGGATTCGTGAGTTCTTGAGGATGAATCCTCCAACTTTCACCGGTTTAAGCACTGTAGAGGATCCAGAGAACTTCATTGCAGAACTGAAAAAGGTGTTCGATGTGATGCATGTTACTGATAGTGTGAGAGTTGAGCTAGCTGCGTATCAGATGAAGAATTTTTCTAGGACTTGGTTTGATCAGTGGAAATATGGTAGAGCTGAGGATGCACCACCTGCGAGTTGGGCATGCTTTGAAGAGGATTTCTTGGGGAGTTTCTTTCCCTGAGAATTGAAAGAGGCTAAGGTATGGGAATTTCTAACACTTAAGCAGGATTCTCTCAGCGTTTATGAATATGGGTTGAAGTTCACCCAACTATCCCGATATGCTCCGGAGATGGTTAAGGACATGAGGAGTAGAATGAGCTTGTTTGTTGCTGGGTTGGGCTGTCTATCAAGCAAAGAAGGCATAGCAACAATGCTTATTGGGGACATGGACATTTCGAGGTTGATGGTCTATGTGCAGCAGGTAGAGGAAGATAAGTTGAGAGATATAGATGAGTTCAAGAACAAGAGTGCTAAGACCGGGAACGAGTCTGGGCAGCAGAAGAGTAATGCCAACCGATTATCCTTCCAACAGAAACAGAAGGGACCTGCTCCATCATCTACTAGTGCACCTGCACCTAAGAACAAATGTGAGTACAATGGTCAGAATTCCAGAACTAAGCCTGCTTATTCCTAGGGTAGTGTGGGGCAAGGGGGTAGTAAGCCTCTGCCTGAGCCAAGTGTGGTAGGAACCACTCAGGTATTTGTTGTGAGGGCTCTACTAGTTGTTTCAAGTGTGGTCAGACTGGACATTTCATGAGAGAGTGTCCAAAGAGCAAGCAGGGAAATGGTAATGGGGGCAATAGAGCTCAGTCTTCTTCAGTTGCTCCACCAGACAGGGCTGCACCTAGAGGAGCTACTTCCGGTACTGGCGGAGGAACAAACCAGTTATATGCTATCACTAGTCGCCAAGAGCAAGAGGATTCTCCAGATGTTGTCACTGGTATGATTCAAGTCTTTGACTTTACTGTTTATTCCTTGCTAGATCCAGGAGCGAGTTTATCTTTTGTAACTCCATATGTTGCTATGAATTTTGATGTTATTCCTGAGCAACTTAGTGAACCATTCAGTGTTTCCACACGTGTTGGTGAGTCTATTCTAGCAGAGAGAGTCTATCGTGATTGTCCTATTTTCATCAATCACAAGAGTACCATGGCTGATTTAATTGAGTTAGACATGGTAGACTTTGATGTCATTCTTGGTATGGACTAGCTTCATGCCTGTTATGCCTTAGTTAATTGTAGAACTTGAGTAGTCAAGTTTCAGTTTCCAAATGAGCCAGTCTTAAAGTGGAAAAACAGTTCAGTAGTGCCTAAGGGTCATTTTATTTCGTACCTTAAGGCAAAGAAGTTAGTTTCTAAAGGGTGTGTCTATCACTTAGTCCGAGTTAATGACTCTAGTGTTGAGATACCTCATATTCAGTCAGTTCCAGTAGTAAAAGAGTTTCCAAAAGTCTTTCTAGATGATCTTCCCGGAATTCCTCCTGAGAGAGAGATAGACTTCGGTATAGATCTTTTTCCAGATACTCGTCCTATCTCTATTCCGCCATACAGAATGGCACCAACAGAGTTGAAACAACAGTTAAATGATCTATTAGATAAGGGCTTTATTCGACCAAGTGTCTCACCTTGGGGCGCTCCGGTCTTGTTTGTGAGAAAGACAAATGGTTCCTTTAGGATGTGTATAGATTACCGTCAGTTGAATAAAGTTACCATCAAGAATAAGTATCCTCTTCCAAGGATTGATGATCTTTTCGATCAGCTTTAGGGTGCTTCATGTTTCTTGAAAATTGGCCTCAGATCAGGCTATCATCAATTAAGAGTGAGGGAATGTGACATTCCAAAAATAGCTTTCCGAACCAGATATGGTCATTATGAGTTTTTGTTCGTGTCCTTTGGTTTGACTAATACAACATCAACGTTCATGGATCTTATGAATAGAGTCTTCAAACCTTATTTAGATATGTTTGTTATCGTCTTCATTGATGACATACTAATCTATTCAAGGAATGAAGAAGATCATGCTAGCCATCTCAGAATAGTTCTTCAGACTTTGAAAGATAGAGAGTTGTATGCCAAGTTCTCTAAGTGTGAGTTTTGTTTTGAGTCTGTGGCGTTCTTGGGCCACATAGTTTTCAGTGATGGAATTAGAGTGGATACTCAGAAAATTGAGGCAGTGCAGAATTGGCCTAGACCCACATCTTCAACTGATATTAGGAGTTTCTTGGGTTTAGCTGACTATTATAGAAGGTTTGTAGAGGGGTTCTCGTCTATTTCGTCTCCTTTGACGAAGTTGACTCAGAAAACATTGAAGTTTCAATGGTCTGAAGATTATGAGAAAAGCTTTCAGGAATTGAAGAAGAGGTTGAGTACTGCCCTAGTTTTAACCTTACCAGAAAGTACTCAAGGTTTTGTGGTGTATTGTGATGCATCTAGAGTTGGTTTGGGTTGTGTCTTAATACAGAATGGCAAAGTTATAGCCTATGCCTCTAGACAATTGAAAGTTCATGAGAAGAACTACCCAACCCATGACTTAGAATTGGCTGCTATAGTATTCGCTTTGAAGATATGATGTCATTATTTGTATGGTGTTCATGTTGATATATTCACAGATCATAAGAGCCCTCAGTATGTGTTCACCCAGAAAGAGTTTAATCTCAAATTTAGGAGGTGGTTAGAATTACTCAAGGATTATGACATGAGTATTCTTTACCACCCAGGTAAGGCTAATGTGGTTGCTGATGCGTTAAACATGTTATCTATGGGTAGTACCGCCCATGTTGAGGAAGAAAAGAGAGAGTTAGCAAAGGATGCGCACAGACTTGCACGCCTGGGAGTCAGACTTATGGATTCCACAAAAGGAGGAATAATGGTGATGAATGAGGCTGAATCATCGTTAGTGTCAGAAGTGAAAGAAAAGCAAGATCAAGATTTCATTTTGCTTGAATTGAAGGCAAATGTTCATAAGCAAAAAGTATTAGCTTTTGAACAAAGGGGAGATGGTGTTTTGAGCTATCAAGGTAGATTGTGTGTACCTATGGTGGATGGAATCTAAGAGAGGATCATGGAGGAATCTCATAGCTCCAGCCATTCCATTCATCCGGGTTCCACAAAGATGTATCGTGATTTGAAAGAAGTGTATTGGTGGAATAGTATGAGGAAGAGCATTGCAGAATTTGTTGCTAAGTGTCCAAATTGCCAACAAGTTAAAATAGAGCACCAAAGGCCCGGTGGTTTGGCGCAGAATATAGAACTTTCAGAATGGAAGTGGGAGATGATTAATATGGATTTCATCACAGGCTTGCCAAGGTCTCGCAGACAACATGATTCTCTTTGGGTGATTGTCGACAGAATGAAAAAATCAACCCATTTTCTGCCGGTAAAGACTACCCATTAAGTAGAATATTATGCCAGGTTATATATTCAGGAGGTGGTAAGACTTCATGTAGTCCTAGTCTCCATTATTTCAGATAAAGGTGCACAATTTACTGCACAGTTCTGGAAATCTTTTCAGTAAGGTTTGGGTTCAAAGGTGAACTTAAGTATTGCCTTTCATCCTCAGACTGATGGGCAAGCAGGGCGCACTATTCAGACATTAAAAGATACGTTGAGGGCTTGTGTGATTGATTTCAAAGGCAATTGGGATGATCACTTACCTCTCATTGAGTTTGCTTACAACAACAGTTACCACTCTAGCATCCAAATGGCTAATTATGAAGCTCTTTATGGGAGAAGATGTAGATCTACTATTGGATGGTTTGAAGTTGGTGAAGAAGGGTTGATAGGACCCGATTTAGTTCACCAAGCTATGGAGAAGGTGAATGTGATTCAAGAAAGGTTGAAAACGGCACAGAGTCGTTAAAAATCCTACACTTTTAAAAAAAAAAAAGGTATAATGGATGATCATAATTCTCAGCTTCATATGCTTTCAAAGTAACATTTCCATTCTCATGACTAAACGCACTTGAACAAAAAGAGTGATAAATACTAGAAATAAAGTTTCAGAACTCAAAAACTAGCAAAAATACAGCCTGACAAGGCTCAATCCAGATAGAAAGTTCCATCTCGTGTTGATCTTAAATTTTGTTGAAGGCAACAATATCACAACTCTGGACGTATTCGTTGATAGGCTCTTCTATTAGGCGTTCCTCAATGAGGGTATCCACAGAGACAATGTAATCGACAATGGTTAGCATGATCTGCAATTTCTTAATCCCGTATCCAACTGGGACCAATTTGGATGCTCCCCAAAGAAGCCCTTCCATCTGAACACCACGAACAGCCTCCTCCAGTTTCTTCATATCGGTTTCATCATCCCAAGGCTTAACGTTCATAAGAACGGATGACTTTCCATTATCTTTTTTCTTAGTAGATGCCTTAGCAGCCTCCCTTGATTCTGTTGCTGCCTTCTCCTCCTCTGTCTCTTCTCCAAAGAGATCAATATCATCATTGTCATCGTCATCAACGGCAGGCTTGACAGCTTCCTTAGCGGGTGCATCTTCAGCAGGAGCAGCTTGGCTTCCGAATCTCACACCAACAGCTTTCCCAGGAAAACTTGAGGCAAGTTTTGCAGAAACAACTTGGTACCATTTACTAGCATTGGGGTAAAGATCTGAACTGGGTTGTTCAGAAATTGCCCCATATACCTTAATATCATCCTTAGTCAGCTGATCTCCAGAAATATAAGTTTTTCCAGAAAGATGGTCATTAACAGACTTAAGACCAGCTTCAGTGTGAAGATTTGAGAAATTTACAGCCATTGTTGAAGAACTAAAAGAGAAGATTTGAGATTTGAGGCTGTAAGGTTTGGTTGGCGAAAGAGAAAAAATCCTACACTGATGTTAGGAGAAGGGCGTTAGAGTTCGAAGTAAATGATTGGGTATATTTGAAAGTTTCACCCATGAAGGGTGTTATGAGGTTTGGTAAGAAGGGGAAGCTTAGTCCCCGGTATATTGGACCTTATCGAATATCCAAAAGGATTGGCAATGTAGCTTATGAGTTAGATCTACCACAAGAGTTGGCAGCGGTTCATCCGGTATTTCACATCTCTATGTTGAAGAAATGCATGGGCGGTCCTTCATTGATCATACCAACTGAAAATATTGGGATCAAGGATAGCTTATCTTATGAGGAGATTCCTGTTCAGGTTCTAGATCGCCAAGTTCGCAAGTTGAGGACTAAGGAAGTAGCATCAGTCAAGGTCCTTTGGAGGAACCAATTTGTTGAAGAAGCTACTTGGGAAGATGAGGATGATATGAAGAAGAGATATCCACATCTCTTTGAAACAGGAGAAAATGCTGACCAAGGTACTAATTTTCTTTTTAGTACTACCTAAATTATAAGTAAGAATGTTGTTTGTTTGCATTTGCTTGTTGGGTGTTTGAACTTGATGTTATTACCCTTAGCTTAGTAAGAGTAAATCTCATTCGAGGACGAATGTTCCCAAAGGGGAGATATTGTAACATCTCGCAACTAGAAAGAACTAGAAGGAAGTTTAAAATCTGGAAATAGTTATTTTTGCAAAGTATAAGGAAATCTGGAAAATTGCAAGCAAGTTAAAATTGAGTTTTTGGTCAAATTTAATCGGCCATAACTCCTAGCTCAGGATGAGTTAAGTGTAGTTCCCTATTGGTTGGAAAGATCTTGGGACGATCTTTCCAACACCGCCAAGTTTGTGCGATTCCGAGTTTGTATGAGTGAGTTATTCCCTTTGGAAGTTGGGTTGTTAGATTAAGGAAATGTCCAATCTGGAATTTTAAGGGATATTTTAGTCTTTTCATTTGCCCTATTATTTTAATCCATTTTTAAGAGTTTAATATGGGTCAAATTAGCTTTTAGTCAATTTTAGAATTTGGGATTTTCACGCTAGGACTAAGGAGAAAGGAGAAGAGAAAAAAAGAAGGAGAAAAGGGAAAATTCATCAAGATCGATCAAGGAAGTTGGTGTTTCGCCAAGGAGTTGCTTCTATCAGGTATGTGAGGCTCTCATAACATTGGGATCGTTCTCTCATGTGCCAAGCATATTTATTTCAGTTTGGATTTGTCCTAAAAGCATATGAATATTAATGATCTTGATACCTATTCTTGAATTCATATATTGTTCTTAAATTTGACTGAGTTGGGAAGTTTCTAAGTTCGTTACGTCGCATTATAGGGTCGTTTCGAGTTAGGTTCTTAGGTACATTTACTGGGTATCTTTATCTAAAAGTAATCTAGAAAAAAAGAACTAAGTTTGGGTGATTTGGGGTTGGAAAACGAAGAAGAAATTTTGACGGACGAAATTAAGGGGTGGCCGCGCGTCGCGTGCCTAATGCCCAGATTTGACCATTTCAACCTCGCGTCACGGAGCTGACACGAGGTGTTCTGCCTCAAAAGATGTTTTCGGAACCAAAATTTAATTATACCTTCGCGCCCTGGACCCACCTTCAAATCTTGAGTTTCGGTCTTTTCTTATGTTTAACTATCTAAAATCATTCCTAAACAACATGAGATCTTTCCATAACAAATCTTAATCCTTGAATCCATAATTCAATTCAAGGATTAGTTAAGAGTCAAGTCAAGAGAAGTTAAGATCAAAGTCAAGAGAAGTTCATTTCAAGCTTTCATAAGTCTTTTACAAACGTTATAACTTTGTTTTAAGACTTAAGTTTTGAGTTCAGTAAAGAGTAATGTTGAAGTTCTTTTCTTCAAAGAAACATATGTGGACTAAGTATTTCCCAAAGAGATTTAAAATGTTTTACACATTTAAATAAGAGTAGAAACTGAGATTTCCAAAGGGCCTTCGGGCTAGTTTTCAGAAAAGAGTAATTGCTTTCTAAATGAAGTAAGTAGGGAAACTGAGATTTCCAAGATAGCATTTGAGCTAAGTTTTTGAGCACTAATCTCAAATCACAAAAGAAGTATGTTTTTTTTTATACATAAGAGCTAGTATATCTTGGAAGTAGTATTGAGCACCGAATTGGGGACGAGCATGAGTTCAGATAACTTACGTCACCATAAAACCATGTAGCCACCATGGGTAGAAAAGGATCATACTTTTTAGATGAATCCATTTCGAAATAGACTAGTGGGTCCATTAGGCAGTTCAGGTCCTATACCTTTGGCCGGGTATAGGATGCGCTGGCAGCGTGAGGTAGATCTTTGTATCATCACTATAGCTCTTATGTGATGGTTGTCGGTTAGAGCAACTCCCACAGAAGTTATTGTATTTTTTTATATACATCAGTTTATTGTATTTTTACCTACATTTTAGGGTTATGTTGTATCCTTGTACATACACAAAGTTGACATCATGTTTTTAAACAACTTTTCTTTATATTGCACTTGTTTTAAACTGCTTTATATTAAAATGAGTTCAGTTAAGTATTCATGAGTTGAGAAGAGCCATGGTAAGTGTTTCTTTCAAATTCTCTTTCCAGCCTATGTTGTTTTAGCATTCCAACTCGCATACTTTTACATTCAATGTACTGATGCCAGTTGGCCTGCATCGTCTTATGGTGCAGACACAGGTAACTAGGATCGACATTTCAGCGCACCGTTGATCCTTTGAGCAGTTCAGAGTCAGTCGGTAAGCCTCCTTGAATTTCAGAGGATCTATTTTTATTGCTTTCTAGTTTAGTTCATTAGGATGTTGTAGGGTTTGTCTCAACATCCATCTCAGTTGTTTTAGAGGCTTCATAGACAGACAGTCAGTTAATTATTTCAGTTGTCTTTACTTTTCATTTCTTATTGTTAAGACTTGGGTTGCCACTTTTGGCCAGGTTGAATGTTTAATCTTTAAAACATTCTCAGTTATTTTATTGTTCTGTTCAGTTAAGTTCATTGATCATTATAGATATAAATATTGTCTTCCATTGAGTTAAGTAAGCCAGCACAAAAGTTCTCTTGGGGCAATCAATGGTCTTTGAGTGCCAGTCCCGCCCAGGGTGTAGGCTCAGGGACTGACAATAAACGAGTTCCAAGCCTCGCATTTCACTTCAGATTGTTCAGCAAAATTTTGGTACAACTTATTTCATCAAGTTGTTGTATTAATACTTACTATGTGTAGTCTGAAGAGATTTGAGTGCTTATGAATTTGTTCATGATATTATGCTATTTTAAATAAGAGACTAGAAGGGTGTTTGAATTGTCTTATTTAAATAACTTTTGACTTTGAAGCTCTTTTTATTTTTAATATATTTGGGAAAGACATAAAGTACTTTTAAACACCTAATTTTAGACTAAAAAGTACAAAAATAAGTTTAAAACCAAAAGTTGGATATGACCAACTTATGACCTTTAGCTTTTAGCTTATCAATTACTTAAAAGAAATCAATTTGGACACCCTCTTTAGCGGTTTAAAGAAGATTTTTGAATGCATAAGTTTTCATTATTTTATTTTGATTTATTTGCTACAATATGATTACATACAACTAGATATTCGTGATATAATCGTCAGGATTAGGAGTTTGGGGATGTATAAGATGAAAGTTTGGCAATATAATTGATACTAGGAATGTTAACATTGTGTTTGAATGCTTTTAACTCGTGTCTTATAGGTCACATGGAGATAGTCTTACCATTATTGTGCTTGTATTAGATGAAAATTTAGGCAATATAACGGACACTATGAATGTCAACCTAGTGATTGAATGATTTTGTTAGAAGACGACATGATTTTCAAGTCATCATTATACATCATGGTTATTTGCAGTGGCGGAGCCAGGAATTTCACGAAGAGGGTCCAAAAATTAAATAACAAAAGCTCTTTTTTAAAAGGAGAAAATAATTGTTTCAAGTGAGATTCGAACACGCAAGCATTGACTCATTAAAGATATCTTAAACACATTCAAAACATCTGAAACCACTAGTCTATAAGTACCTACTATGTCAAAGGTGTCCAAAATATGTTATTTAATCACTTTGTGTATTATTTTACTTGTATATGCGATATTTTTTCCGACGAAGGGTGTCCAATTGGACACCCTGCCATACATGTGCCTCCAATCCCAACGATTGGTTTCGAAATGAATGGATATATATGTATGAATGAGCCCTGAATTTTGTTATTTAGGATTATATTATGATCTATTTAATGCATTATATCTCAAATTGTCAATAGACTATGCAGACCCACTTAGTACTACTCAGGAATTTCTTTCGATAGAGATGCAATATTAATTCAAAGGATGCATTGTACATGTACCTTATGTTAGAAGGAATTATTTTCAGTTTCTAACTAGATAAGAGATGGATACTTAATATTTTTTTCTTGTAATTCTCATATTATTGAGTTTGATGAATATTTTATCTCTTGTGGTATATTGATGTGTGAATTTTTTATTAGTATTATCTCTCATGAATTGAATTATATTAATCTGTCTCATAAGGGGAAATATATTTTAAATTGAATGAAACTTATCTGTACACTAGCGTCTAAGCCATTTATTTTGAATAGAACTTCGAGGTTGGTTAAAGGATGGACATAATGGTTCATTAAAAGTGAAGTCACTACCAACATGTGAGTCCTGTTTAGAAGGAAAAATGACCAAGAGACATTTCCTCTTAAAAAGGAAATAGAGGTAGTGATAAGTAATAATTGTTCTATTTTGATTTGTGTAGTAAATGAACATTCAGGCAAGAGGTGAATTTGAGTATTCTGAGTTTTCAAGAAGGTTACTCATGATATGAATATATTTTTTGATGTTTTGTAAGTCTAAATGTCTTGATAAACTCAAAATATTTAAAACAAACGAAAATAACATCATGAAAAATATCTAAAGTCACTGCATTCTAATTGTAGTGACGTAAACTTCTCTGCGGAGTATATGAGTCACTTATCTTATAGAATAATTGCATTTCAATTGTCTACACTAGACACTCTATAATAGATTGGTGTAGAAGAGAAAATAAGTAGACTCTTATGAAGATGATAAGATTAATTATTGACTTATTATTAGTTATTTTGCTTCTTTTGGGATATGATCTAATAACTACATATATCACATTCTAAATTCAATTTATTTCAAATTAGTACCTTGAACAACTATAGAACTAGTTGAATTTGTCGTAACTCTAATCTGTGACATGTTCTGATATAGGATTGTCCAACACATGTGCTGAGTGGGAGAATAAGAAAATAGGACACTACAGGAAAACTGTGAATTACATGGGGATTTTCCTAGGGATTAGTATGAAATTCCGCATGAAACTTATTTTCCTACAAATTTTCATACTAATTTCTAGGAAAATCCCCATGTACTTCACCCTTTTCTTGTAGTGGGAATTAAGAACAAAATGTGTGTGTTAATTGTACATCCTAAAGAATGAAAGAAGATTTATTTTAATATCTTAAAGAAAATAAGGGAAATTGTTAACACAACTGTCTGATTTCTAGAGAAGGATCATTTAGTAAACCATGTTCCTAGAAGCAAACTAGTTTTACAGGAATTGAACAAACAAATAACAAATAAGTCAATTATAAATTTAGACGCTCAAGAACATCTAATGGGTAGGTCAGAATTGACGTTCTAGTGCATTTAAGTAGTGGGCGAAACGTTACTAGACATAAGAAAACTACTATCTCAAGTAGTGGGAGTGATGTCGAACAAATTAAAAGAACACTTCATGAAAAGTTGTTAATATTTGAATATCGAAAGATTTTGAAGAAAATTTTAAAACTCAAGAGTATGAAAGTGTGATTATAATAGTAGTACTTAGTCGTAGTGGGAGAATCATAACGAAGATTGATTTATTTTGTCTGGTTGAGATAACTTTTATGATAGAACTCCTGAAAAGAAGTACACTCTTGGAGGGGTTTCATGATAAGATCTCTCAAAATCTAATACAAAATCGATTTGTTACGACGAAGCACTACTAGACACAATTGCATGAGAAAATAGCTTGGTAAATTTCTTTCGATAAGAAATAAAGGGATGCCTGTTACAGTCGTAAATGCATAGTTAAGAGTCTAAGTGGGAGATTGTTAGGGTATATACTATTAATCATGTGTTTAGACATAATATTCTAACAATTTTCAAGATTAAACATCTAAGTGGCAGATTGTTAAGGTATATACTCTTAACCATGCATTTAAATGTAGTACATCATAACAATCACGATGGTTAAAAGTCTAAGTGAGAGATTGTTGAGATATATACTATTAACCATAAGTTTAGATATAATATTTGTTATAGAATAAATATTTATTCAGTTTTAATAGATCATAGTATTCGTTTATGGTGTCTATTTACTTATACAGTAGATAATTTAGTGTATACAGTCTTAGCTTATACACAAATGATTAAATCATCGGTTCTTATAAGTATAAAGATTTTTTTGTTCACAATCTAGAATGAAAATTGGACATGCCATCGGTACGATTGTAGCACAAGATATATAATTTATCTTGATTATGAGAATGATATAGTTTCAACTTCTTGTGCTAGTGCATTTTGTATGTATTGAACAAGACCGAGTAGAGATAGTTGCTTTAGACTGACTGACAAAATCATATTCTCTAAACTGTTAAATGTACTTATATTCTCAATCCTGATATAACTATTATGATCTGTATATATTAATTATCATTTTGATTTATTAAAAGATAAACTTATGAGATGGGTCAATATGTATGGTAGATTGGATAATAATAATAACTATTGGTGAAATAATAAGTTAGTTGATGGAATCCATGTCTCGATATAGAGATAGATGATATGCCTTTTTGAGAAGCTTATAAGTTTTCATCGTGTCAAACCTTGCAAGTGGATTTATGAATCCGACACATGAAATAAGTTAAGCAGTGCTCTAAAGAAAATTAATCATTAAATTAAATTCGTCAGTAATTTAATTTATTAATTAGTATCTGTAATCTTAACATGGGGAATTACTTAAGTGTTTAATGGAGAATTTTGAAATATAAATAGAGGAGTGCAATCACGAATTTCTAGTGGAATGATTTGTAATTTATTATGGTAAGAATAATTCAAATTAATTATTTGGAATTATTTCCATAATATGAAGCCTCAATAATTAATTTTGTGGTCCCTACAGTGCCCATATTTAACTAAAACTCGGAATCCTATTTCTATGGGAAAAAGAAGAATAACGTGGGTTTTTCTGGAAAAAAACTAGGTTTTCTACTCTTTTTTTGATTGAGAAGAAATCTTTATAAATAGGGATTCTCCTAACCTAGAAAATAGATGAATCAGTTTTCTATTCGATACTTGCCCACCCAAGTATTGAGAAAGTTCGGATGTGAACTTGGGATCACTATAGAAGACCATAATTGTTGTCTATCTTGTGGATTTGCTTGAATGTATGTCTAACTTGTGGATTCGCTTGAAGGTATCTACTCACGCTTCAAAATGTAATTCTTGAATTAAATTTTAGCAAGTTTATGTATTCTAGCATAAACGATTTGGTTATCTATTATTCATGTAAACAGTAATATTATGGTATGCTTCCGCTGTGCATATAATTTTCCAACATTCATTTCACCAAAATGAATTGTCTTTAGTTGTCCATATTGAATTGTCTTTAATGTATTTTATGACATTCCTCTCATAATTTTATTTCGTTTCCTTTGAGACGTTGACTTCCTTGCATATATCTTTTTCTTATACTCTTGGTAAAGGAGTGAACATAGAAGGTTGTTCTTCTTATTATAATATTCTTTTGCTCGAATAATTTATTGAATCTTTGTTAGTTTCTGGCTCTCAATTTTATACTCGAAAAGCTTGTTGAATCATGGGGATACACCTATATCGAGTTAAATATCCTTAAGGACATTGTACTTTGGCACACCTCACCCTATGAGAATTCCCATAAGTGTTTGTGATGAAGTATTTTCTGTAAGATTTCCAACAATCTTAAGGATATTTTGTATTTTGTTCTTACGAAAAATACTACCCACTTTTCCCAAAAATAATATATTAAAAGATATTTTACTTGCTCGGATGGAAAACAATCAAATTGATTTTTATCTTACCAAATATTTAAGTAGCAGTGTTAGAGAAGAATAGAATAAAATGATAGCAAAATCATGGAGAATGAGCCAGCAATAAAGGCAGTTGGATGTATGTTGGTGTGATATATCACAAATACAATAAATTACAATTGAAAATAAAATGACAAAAATGATTAAAAAAATATATCTAAATTGAGGCGCGAATATCTCACTCTCTTTAAGGTGATTCAATACAACAAAAGGGTAACTAGAAATGCTTTCTCCTTTCAATTTTTCAAGAAGGGTGACTGGTGGAGAAAGTATAAAAGCTGATGAAGGTATGTGACAATAAAAATTAATATTGCGGAGGATGACTAAATTTTTGTGTGTTGGTGCTAATAAGGTATGTAACGATACAGTGTATTTATTTTAATAATTATTATTTGTGTATGGTGAAATAAATTGACGTACTCCTTATGTAGAAGAAGATTTGGAGAAATGATAATCGCGTTAATTAAGTAAGAGTAAATTTGACTTAGCGGATGATATAAATTATTGTGGTTATTTTTCAAGCGAATCTTGTGGCTAATATGTGAAAATGAGAAACCGGATGTTAGATTTTTGTGTTGTTGAGTATATTTGTGCTAACTAAAATTATTTTGTGTTCTACACCCAAATTAGAAAAGAAGAAATTTTTATATATGTTTGTGATTCTAGAACTACTTAAGTTCTTAGAATAAAATATTCTAGTTAAAATTTCTCATCGTGTGGCATAATCTGAGGTGGTACATGATATTAATATTCGTGCAAATTGATGCTTGTGGAATTGTGAGAAAAGATTGGATGAATGTTTATTTGAATTTGATAATGTGTTAATGTTGATCAACATTGAAGATTAAGCAAGTTGTATGGTGTGAGTTAATTAAGTTGTTAGGAATGTTCTAGAAGCTTCCATAGTTAGTTGAGAAGGTGGTTACAATCCTACCGTCTATAAATAGATATTAAGCTACAATGTAAAGTGACTAGATTCAATGTAACAATAGAATCATTCAACTCAATAATATTTCTTCCTCTTCTCTTCTTTTCCTTCTGATTTCTCTTTGTAATTCAGTATGCTTCTCATAGTTAGCATGTATCTCCCCCGATCATACTTTAGTATCACATCGTAGACCCCCACCCCAACGCTATCTTCCTTATCAGTGAACCGAAACATAGTGCATAGGTACTCTTCGATGCAGCGGGGACGAGACGTCGTGACATACTACGATCACGTACAGAAGTGTTGTCCTTCGTCTCGGCAATATGGAACCTCTCAACAACTCCCGTTCTTTTATGGGGTCGTATCGGGATAGGTAGGCCCAAGCCTTTTCCCTCCCCCCTCCCTCCATAAGACCCTCTTTCTCTTTCCCTCTCGGGAAAGAAGATAAGAAAGGATTCATTTTTTTTCTTTCATGTGAACGGCCCTATCTTGTATCGAAAGGTTTTTCGTGCTATACACCACGTTGAGAAAGACCAACCTCGTATGTACCGTACTCTTTTTGTACCTCGAAAAGGGGGTCCTCCTTGGCATCTCGGCGAAAGAGGACTGAGAACCATAAGGCGAGTGCCAAAACGCTAGCAAAAACTGCTCCCACAGACACACATGATAAGGGGGTGTGGGGACAACCAGGCCACCACTTTTACCAGATATGGGCCCGGACGACCCAAGAGCCTGCCACTAGAACCCAACCCTTAAGAGGCTAAGGTCCAAGGGGCTACCGCAGGAAGTAAACTTCACCTGTAACCTTAAGGAATACAGAAACCTCCATTAATAGAGTTCTCATGGTATCAAAGCAGCTGATCGAAGACTAATTCTGCTGTAGCTTTCACCACTGGACTCAGAGTTCATCCCTGTTCAAAGGTGACTCACAAGGAAGCATTAAAGGCTAAATTCAACTACGACCTAGCTTATACAAATGACAATTGAATCAATTACTGAAGGCACAAGTACTGGGGTTACACCCATGGCTTCATTTCCAGTGATCGATCACAATCATCCTCTCTTTTTATAACATATAGACACTCCAGGTAGCTCTTTGATTTCCCTTCAATTAACTGGATCTGAGAACTATGAACTGTGGAGTAGATCATTAGAATTGGACTTGTAGGACGAAGCAAATTAGGATTTGTTGATGGAAGATTTCCTATATCCATGTTTGAACCAGTATTACATGATCAGTGGGAAAAATGTAATGTTGTAGTCTTATCCTGGATCATGAATGTTGTTCGACCTGGACTGCTAAGTTCAGTTGTCTATGCATCTGATGCTCGTAATGTATAGCTGGATCTGAGAGAAAAATTTGATATGGTGAATGGATCTAGGATATTTCATCTACACAGGGAAATTCACACTCTCATCCAAGGTACAATGTCAATTGCTGACTACTTCTCCAAACTGAGAGATCTCTGGGATGAATATAATGCTCTAATACCCTGTCCCTCATGTCCTTGTCCAGAATCAAGGAAGTTTGGTGAACATTATGAGTACCAGAGACTTCTTCAGTTTCTTGTGGGCCTTAATGAGTCATATTCACCACCTAGAAGTCAAATTCTCATGATGAATCTGGTTCCTACTTTGAACAAAGCTTATGCTCTCCTCATGGACCAAGAGTGTCAGAGAAGCCTAGAAAATACTAGTTCACTTAACTCAGGACTTGATTCAATTGAAAGACATCCATGTACAGTAATAGGAATTCAACTTCTCACACGGGTTCCAGCTCATTCAAAGGAGGACTTTCCAGCAATGCATCAGGTGCTAGTGGAGGTTATAGTAGTGGTGCAAGTTCATCTGGTAGTTACAAGAATATGAGGCACTTATTGCAATGTGATCATTGTGGATGCAAGGGTCACTCCAAGGAACAATGCTACAAAATTGTTGGTTATCCAGCTGACTTCAAGTCAAAGAGGAAAGGTCTGACTACTGGAGCTTATGCTAATCAGGTTGACACACCTCTCAGCACTAAGTCAAGAATCAATTCAACTGCAGCTCAAACTCCTAGAGGATTCTTCACTCAGGATCAGTATCAGCAAATTCTCCAACTATTATCCAAGACTGGAGGTGATAGCACATGAGAATCTTCTACCAAGGTGGCCTCTGTAGATGCATGTATACATACTTCTGCTCTTTTGTGTTCATATGATGCAGGTGAATGGGTAGTAGCTACTGGAGCTACTCATCACATCACCTCAGATCTTGACACATTAGACACTAGTACCGTATCTATTACTGAAGTACACAATAAGGTTTACTTACCTAATGGTAACACTACTATTGTCTCTCACATTGGTAGTACATGTTTGTTGACAAACCAGCGTGTATCAAGTGTCCTATACCTTCCTGACTTTAGAGTTAACTTACTATCAGTGTCCAAGATCACTAAGGAACTTAATTGCATGGTAGCATTCTTTCCTTACTTTTGTGTGTTTCAGGATCTCTCAAATGATCAGGTGAAGGGGATTGTTAAAGAACAACTTGGACTCTACATACTAAAAGGAGGAAGACCAACTCAAGCTCCAAAGAAGCTGGTGAATAGTAGTAGGAGTCCTAGTGACAAAAACTCTGATAAGTCTGTTACTAAGTCTATTGTTGTACCTGTTACTTCTGATTCAGTTGATGTATGGCACAAGAGGTTAGGTCATGTACCTCTTGACATAATAAAGAAATATGAGTCTCTTAGGCCTTTAGATGGAAATGATCATTCTCATTGTACAGTGTGTCATGTTGCCAAGCACACAAAAATTCCATTTCCATTAAGCACTACTATTTCCAACATTATTTTTGAACTATTGCATTGTGATATTTGGGGACCTTACAGAGTGCCTACTTATAATGGAAAAAGGTTTTTTTGTTACAGTTGTAGATGACTATAGCAGATATAGTTGGATTTTTTTGATAAACTCCAAAGCTGATTCCATATTTGTATTGAAACAGTTTCTTAGGGGCTGTGGAAAGATTTAAAGCAAGATTGGTTGCACAGGGTTTTAGCCAGAAGAAAGGCCTTGACTATGGAGATACTTTCAGTCCTGTTGCTAAGATGGTGACTGTTAGATCTATTGTGGCCTTTGCTGCATCCAGGGGTTGGTATATCTATCAGATGGATGTTCATAATGCCTTCCTCAATGGTGATCTTGTTGAGGAGGTCTATATGGTTATTCCTAGTGGGTTTACCAGACAGGGGGAGACTCACAAGGTCTGCAAACTACACAAGTCTTTATATGGACTCAAGCAGGCACCAAGACAATGGAATATAAAGCTAACTGAAGCCTTGGTAGATATGGGGTTCAAGCAAAGTCATTATGACTATTCACTGTATACTAAGAACACTTGAAATGATATTGTTGTGGTGTTGGTTTATGTAGATGATTTGCTCATCACTGGAAACAATCAACAGCTCATGTGTTACACTAGACTAGACATTCAGAAGAAGTTCAAGATGAAGGATTTGGGAGAGTTAAAGTTCTTTCTAGGAATTGAGTTCTCTAGGTCCAACAAAGGCATACTCATGTCATAAAGGAAGTATGCATTAGAATTGATATCTGAGTCTGGCCTAGGGGGAGCAAAACCAGCCTGCACACCTTTAGAAATGAATCAAAAGCTCACACCAGTTCAATATGATGAGCATGTCAATGAAGGGATAACTGAAGGTGGCAACATACTAACAGACACTACAAAGTATCAAAGGCTGGTGGGAAGGCTCTTGTATCTGACTATGACAAGACCAAATATTGCATTCTCAGTACAAGTCTTGAGTCAATTCATGCATTGTCCTAAATAGTAACACATGAATGCAACTCTTAGAGTAGTTAGATACATCAAAGAAGCACCTGGATTAGGCCTGTTAATTCCTGCAGAAGACACTACTAAACTTACAGCTTATTATGACTCTGACTGGGGAGCATGTGTGGAAACTAGAAGATCAGTTATAGGATACTTGGTGAAATTTGGAGAAGGTCTAATTTTTTGGAAGTCAAAGAAACAGGAGACAGTTTCAAGGAGCTCAGCTGAAGCAGAGTTCAGGAGTATGACAACATGTACAACTGAAATAACTTGGTTGATTGGACTATACAAAGAGTTGGGAGTCAAGGTAACCACACCAGTAAATATGATATGTGATAGCAAGGCAGCTATTCAGATTGCAGCTAACCCAATCTTTCATGAGAGAACAAAGCACTTTGACATTGATTGTCACTTTGTTAGAGAAAGAATATGTCAAGGCATGCTGAAGACTCAACACATAAACACTAAAGACCAACTATCTGATCTACTAACTAAAGGTCTGGGAAAGGTTCAACACACCAGCTTAATGAGTCAACTTGGAATGAAGAATGTGTTTCAACCATAAAGCTTGAGGGGGAGTGTTGATCAACATTGAAGATTAAGCAAGTTGTATGGTGTGAGTTAGTTAAGTTGTTAGAAATGTTCTAGAAGCTTCCATAGTTAGTTAAGAAGGTGGTTACAATCCTATCGTCTATAAATAGATATTAAGCTACAATGTAAAGTGACTAGATTCAATGTAACAGTAGAATCATTCAGCTCAATAATATTTCTTCCTCTTCTCTTCTCTTCCTTCTGATTTCTCTCTATAATTCAGTATGCTTCTAACCTCCATTAATGGAGTTTTCAGTTAACAAATGTTAATATGGACAATGATGATATGTCAAGCATAATTTATTTGTGGTTAATATTGTTCAATATGAAAATGCAGCAGTGTTTATATTTACTTGATGGATTCATTTGAATTGTGACACGTTAAACTTGTATTTTTTTAATTAACTTATTTTACTTTAAATAGTATACAATGTATTATTTCAATAAAAACTTGAAGTGTGAAGTTTGTGTTGGAATTGTGCATACTTAAAAATTATATGTTTAGGTTTTTGGAGTATCAAAATTGTTAGAATTAACTCTTAACGATGTTTTGAGTTTGTATAAATAATGAGTAGAGGTGAGAAATATTGTTGTGGCATATTTATTAACTATTTCTCTAGATATGCGAAAGTAATTTTTGGTTGAGAAATTAAAATGGAGTCTTTTGATATAGTTTAATATATAAACTAGTATGTGGATACAAGATTAAAAACTTTATGAACATTGAAAATGTTATACCCCTATTATGAAATGTTTGAAAGTGTAGGAGATTCTTGTTAGGTTATGTTATATGATTCTATAAAACTATCTAAGTTTTTCTTTTATTATATACTAGTAAAATTATCCGCGCTTCGCGCAGGAATTTAATATCATAGAATTTATAAAATAATACTTCAACATATCAGTCATTAAAACTAAAACACTATATTATTTTACATATAAGATAACGTAGTAACGAACATTAATAATATAAAGGAAAATGAAAATTAAAATAGCTTATCATTTATTCTTAATAACATAAGCATAAATTTATTATTGTAAAAAAAATACCAGGATCAGTAACATAATCAATGGTGTTAGTGAGTCACTCAACAGGAGCAAAGTACACGAATATTTAACTGTGGAGAAGAAGAAAAATAAGAAGAATAGTAAGTTCAGAATTTCTGTTGTTTTAAAATGAGAGAAAATCTCTTTATTTATAAACAACAAAGGGTAGTGTGAACAAATGTTTGTTGGCCTTATCGGAAATGTCACAACTATCTGGAAAAGTTGCAACCCTTCAGAAAGGTCACAACCTTTCATAATAGTCACACCTTTTCATAAAAGCCGCAACTCTTCATTGAAGTCGCAAATTTTCATAAAAGTCACAACTTCTCATAAAACTCACAACTTTTCATGAAAGGGAAGACTAGTTTTGAAAATAAATAAATTAAAAGGGAATCTTGGTTTGTGGTGGCGCCACGTAGGCGGGCCTAGGGTTCTCCTTTATATATATATGATTTTTGTAATGTTGCATATATATATAGATTCATGATAATCCATGATCCAATGCAACATTTACAGTTGAAAAAATAAATATTGTCAACTATGTTGAAGAATAACCATACGTTGAACAAGAGGTAGTAAAGCCGAAGAGAATTAGTATCAGATAGGGCAGTAGGTACAACAGTTTGATAGATGCCAACACTCAAGGGAAGCCCATCATTATGATGTGATGTAGTTAATACATATGGTGGCGGGGAGCTAGGTACGTAGTGGTGAGTGTATATTTGTTTCGGCTAAAGGTTGGTGCAAGATCAGACTAGGTGATGGTAGCAGAGAAGTTATAACAACTGTCTCAAAGGAAGCATGGGGTGTTGGTTGTGAAGGCAGCATGGGTAGTTGTAAAGTTTATGGCTCACAAATAGAATTGGTCGATGATCTGGGCACCTGTTCATCCTGCAAGGAAAATGGATATACATGTTCATACAAAATGACATGACGAGATACAATTTTTTTTCAGAAGCACGATCAAAACATTTATACCCCTTATGAATTTTGCTATATCCTAAAAAAATACAAGGTTCAAATCTAGGTGACAATTTGTCCTTTGCGTAAGGATGAAGCCAAGGAAAACAAAGACAACCAAAGACAAGTAATAAAGAGTAATCAGGATCTGTTTGAAATAGAACACAGAAAGGGGATTGATGTTTTAGTCCTGGTGTAGGTAGTCTATTAATAATATAGACGGTTGTTTTAAAAGCATTAATCCTAAAACAAGAAGGAACATTAGAATAATGCAGGAGTGCTCTCACTATTTCAACAATATGCCTATATTTTCTTTCAGGACAACCATTTTGTTCAGGAGTATAGGGACAAGAGGATCGTTATGTAATCCCATTGTCACGTAATTATTGAGTCAAGAATTGAAACTCGCCTTCCCAGTCAGCTTGAAAAGATTTAATAGATCGCCCAAAATATTTTTCAACAATAGTACGAAATTGGATAAATATAGAAAGAACTTCAGACTTGAAATGAAAGTGATAAAAAAGATGACATAATATGGATAGCCATCATTAGAAACAACAGGAGCATGGCCCCAAACATCTGAAAAAATTAAATTAACATGGGCAGATGCCTTAAAAGTAGACTCACTAAACGAGACTTTATGACTCTTACTAACAACACATATAGTGCATAAACTAGATGATTTACTAGACGCTAAAACAACCATCGGTAAAGCTTGACGAACTGTAGGATAGGACCCATGCGCCAGACGAGCATGCCAAACACCAAGAGAAGCAGCAAAGGAAGCTGGTGAGAGTAATTTCGTCACTGGAAGAGAATAGAGTCCATCCCTACTTGGATCGGTGTGTAGTATTCCCCTCGTTACCAAGTACTTGATCAAAAAATGATGAGGAAAAAATTCAACAGAAACATTGTTAGACTTAGCCAAATAACTAATAGAGATCAAGTTTTGAGTAGAAGTAGGAACTTGTAGAGTATTATCAAGTTTAAAATTTTCATTAGAAGCAGCGACGAAACTTGTACCTATGTGAGATATGGGTAGTCTAGAACCATTACCTAGAGTGACTTCCTCAGGACCATGATACTCAGAATGAATAGCAATGTTATCAAGATCAAAAGGTAAGATGATGTGTGGTACCACTATCCATCAACCAAATCTGTGTAGGTGAGCTTTGGGTGTTGGCTAAATTTGAGGCAAGGTGATCGAATATTCTGGTTCCATTAGGAGTTTTAGGTGAGGGACAGACTCGTGCAATGTGCCCTTTGCCTTTACAATTGTGACAAATAGTTGTGATAATATTTTAAAGACTCAATGGTGAATTTTATTTTATTTTGAACTATAAATAATGTCATTGATTGGGGGGAAGATAGTGGATTCAAGTTTGATCACACCAAAAGGGTAAGACATCGATTAAAGTCTCGATTCACCATGATGATAAAATTTTGGGTTCAAGTTCCATCGTATTTTGGCCTAACACACCTTTACATAGATAATACATTGTGCTAAAGTCTCAATGCAATATATTGATGATATAATGATGACTGAGCGAATTGATATGCTCTTGATAAAAATTGTACATGAAGCTCGTCCCTTTGAATATGCTTCATTCTTTGAAGTGAATGTGATAACAATACATTAAAAGTCTTAAAGATAAAAAAAATAATTTTATGGGTGAAAATATGAATATGGACGTGAAGGAACAAAATAATAATAGTTATTATTGTGTTAATTAAAAAATAAAGAACATTATGAGTTTTCAAAATGATCCTTCATCAAAGAGTGAAGATAATTGTTATTGGACACACGGTTGCTGTGTGACCTACTATGATCTCATAAATCCTCCATCAAAATAAAGAAATATAAAGTTGTGGTGCACTTGACCTTTCAAAGGTGATGGTTATTGAAAAAATGATTCTAATATCTCAATACGAATTATTCATACAATTCTCTATAAAGTTGGTCAAAATATTGGCAGTTGTCCAATGTTCTTCTATTCATTTAATAGTATCTTTATGGCAATAATTATTATGAGTTTTGACTATTCTTCTTCAGCTATAACATTTCATCCGTTGTGGCCATGGTATTGATGATTCTCTACTCATTTTCTCTAATAAAGGATTTAATCAAAATCACATTTAGAGAGTAATTAGTGACTATTATAATACCAACATTTGCTACTATTATTGATGAGCCTGTGATGAAATCCTCTTCCACTATTATATATTAGTAACAATATTTTCATTTGAGGAATATATAGATGAAGAAGATTTCTTCCTTCTCTTTCCAATATTCTGTTGTGCTGGATTTTTTTCCTATTGAATTTTTGTTAGTTTCAGATTCCTAGTTTTATACTAGAAGAGCTTGTTGAATCTTAGGGATACACCTCTACCGGGTGAAATATCCTTAAGGATAGTATCTGCCACACCTCAAGCTTTGTGAATTTCATACAAATGTTCGTGAAGAATGTATTTTCCGTGAGATTTCCAACAATCTTAAGGATATTTTTACTTTATTCTTATGAAAACTACGTTACACAATTGGTGCAACAACTACATTGATATATATGATATAAATATTAAAAGTGTATGGAGAAATTCGGACAACGTTTTTTTAGCAATAATCTGTAAGCCAAAAAAATAAAATCAAATGGATAGAAAATGATAATGTAAAAGAAGATTTGGAGAAATGATAATCCCACTAAGTAAAAATAAATGTGACTGATCGGATGATGTAAATAAATATAGTTATTTCTCAAATTAATCTTGTGGTCAATGTGAGACATTGGGTGTGAGATTTTGGTGCTGTTGGACATATTTGTGTTAAGTTAAATTACTTGGTGCTCTAACCCCACATCAGAGAAGGAGGAAAATTTATATATGTTGGTGATTCTAGAACTACTTAAGTTCTTAGAATGAAAAACTCTTCTTAAAATTTCACATCTATTGACATTATCTGAGGTAGTACATGATTTTAATATTTGTGTCAGATTGGTTCTTATGGATTTATGAGAAAAGTTGAGTGGAATATTTATTTGGGTCTGATAACGTGTTAACAAATGTTGCTAGGGAGATGAGTAATTTAAGCATGAATTATTTGTGGATTATATTATTCAAGATGAATATATAAGTACTGTATTTACTTGGCTGATTCATATGATTTACTACATGTTATATTTGAAAGAATGTTAGTTTAAAGTTTTTCCTTATGTTAAAAAGGGAGGAATAATGATATCTCATAATTTTCATGTTTAGATTTACGATTTTAATAATATATTAGTGAGGCATTTCTATATTAATTATATCTTAACATTAGTTTGGCAGATTTGTATTAGTCATCACAATTTTTCTTAAGAAATATGAATAAAAATATTGAGTAAGTCTTCAACAATTGAATTGCCTTAAATGTTTTGCAGAATGAGGAAATAATGGTAGTTGTCAAATGAATTTTTTTCTCGACAATATTTAAATTGATCAAATTTTTTGAATAGCTTTCAAAAAGGTTTGGGAAAGGTAGGTCCATTCTTTGGATTATATATATATATATATATATATATATCTTTTTGTGTTAACTTTAAGCCGTCGGGAGAAGAGGTGAATTTTTTTATGAACTTTGAAAAAAATATTTCTTTATTAGAAATATTTGAAAGTGTAGGGGTGTCTTGTTAAATGTAACACCTAGGACTTTGAAAAGGGCTAAAGATGGGTTCGTGCAAGTCACCCATCAATTTTAAGTTTTGGGTCAACTTCAAACAATCATATATTTTAGCACATAAAGAATTAGGTGACCCATCACCTATCAAATTAAAGGTCTTTGAATCCTCTTTCCAACGTCACCAAGTTTGCTTAACTTCGAGTTCGGAGTAAAAAGTTATGCCTGTTTTAGTGAAACCTTTCTTTTGTGCACCTCAATCATTTTTAGAGGGGTAGTTTGGTCTTTCCCATCCCTGCTAAGCCTAGCCACGTTTTTCTTCACACAATTAAGGGTCTAATCGCGTTAAACCATCTTTTCCCGTTCTTTAACACTTAGAGAGATATTAGAGCAAAGTTCCAAGAGGAGAAAAAGCTAGGTTTCAAGCATTCTTCAAGATTCCATTGATTTTTGACAAAAACCTTTGTTCTTTCGAGGTATGTAAGGCTTTTCACAGTGTTGAACTCGTTCCTCCTCGCGCCCTACATCTCAATTTAGTCAAGAAATCGTTACATTTAAAGGATCCATTCGTAGTTCTTGATATTGAATTTGATTCCATAACAATTGAGGTTTTGATTCTTTTGTTTTGTGAATCTTATGGTGTTGTTCATGCTTAGTATTACATGAACCCTATTAATTTGATAAAATTATGTCATCCAAAATAACTGTATGAAAGTGCTCATGTATTGGTTTTGGGTTTGAGAATCAAGAAAAGTTTAGGAGAAAATTTTCAATTCTAAACTAATTTTGGGTCCTAATTTAAGACTGAAATTTCATCGGGGTGCTAGGGTGGGGCTTAGGGCGGCGCACAATGAAAATGTCAAGGCTGAACTTCAGTAGTACAGGGCCTGGGGCGACGCGCCAGCAGTCCCCATGCTTGACTTCTGAAGTTCAAGGCCTGGCGCTCTGGTCACTCGGCCAACCTCTCCTTGTTTCATCCGACGCGTGTTCCTTTAAGTTGTGGCCATGTTTCCCTTCTTAGTATTAGATCCTATATGATCCAATTACCCTTGGAAATTCTGGCATATCCTAATCACATGAATTAATGCACGTTCAAAACTAAAGTGAGTTTAAGAGAAAAGTTCAAGAGCTTTTATTGAGTTGATTCGTTCATGTCCATATATCAACATGAACCCTATTATTTGAGTATTCATTGAGTTATTGCTGAGAAGCTTTTAATCGAACAATTATCTTAAATTAATTTTCTGAGAAAGTAAAGAGGAGCTTTGAGGAAAGTTTAAAGAGATATTTTGAGTAAAGCTTAAGGGAACTGTTGATCCCCACATTTATCATTTTTACATTAAGAAAAGAGAAATTTTGATTTCTAAATGAGTAATGAGTTCAGAGTTATTTCAGAGCAATTACCTCTTTTCAGAGGATATTTTGAGAAATTACCTCAAATTGAGAAAGAGTATGTTTTATACATTTGAGCATGAGTATATAATTATTGGGAGTATTATTGAGCACCAATATGAGGATAAGTTCAAACAACTCACATTCCTCATAAACCATATAGCCAACATGGGTAAAAGATCATACTTTTTAAATGGCTTATTGCTTTCAAGTAGAGTTGTCACGCCTCGAGGCTATCTCTAGGCACAACACGGTGCTTAGTGGCATGAGTGACCCCAAGCTAACCCATGACCTGACATATCTATACAAGTTTAGTTAAATCATGCACTGTGTGGAAGTTAAAAACAGTTAATATTTGAAATAGGAAAAAATCCAACAAGTCTGAATATATCAAATATATGAAAAGTATAGTGATGACTGAAACAACACTTAACAACTTAAGCTGAATCTAATCTATGTCTGAAAGCCTGTAAGTGAATTGAGTTGATGGTAATTGCCCCCAACTTACTCTAACAAGACTGAAACTGAAAAGTAAAGCATGTCTATTATCCTCAAACTATGAGGACTCACTACTGAAACTGATGAATACAAACTGGAAGTTGAGCTAAGAGTGATCTGGATGTTGAGCGCCTGAACCTATATCATATAACAATATATCTCAAAAGTATGTGTCAGTACTTTGAATGTACTGTGCATGCATGATATATGTTAAGCGGAACAATATAACAACTAAACAAAGAAATAATATACTGAACATAACTGAAAATTGGGCTGGATGCAATGACCAAGTACTAATCATGAAAATACATGTTGAATTGAATACCGAAGTAAATGTTGAATACATGGTCAATGCAACATCAATCTGACTGTGGGAGATACTATTAACCGACATAAACCACGTGAGCTAAACGTGGAATCCGATGTATACGCCCCATCGAGAGGACCCAATATACCTTGTCAAGGTATAAAGGCATGATTGTGGCGTGATCACTAAAATTGATGCCCAACAGAGGGGACTTATAAACCTACGCTGGCACGTAGTTCTGAAACTTGAGGGTACGCTGAACCCTAGTCCAACTTGGTGCTAAATCTACTCCCAACTGAATGTAAAGCTAAAATGCAACTGTTATACTGAGTATCTCAAAAGACTGATAATTATCTAAGAATGCAACATACATATACTGAAAGATATGGCATTCGAATTTTGAAGCATGATCTTTTGACTAATCTACCTAGCATGTATAATTTAAGAAATACTGATAATTAACACAAGCTAGGGTTCTGAGTTCTATACATGGGACTATACTAATTTTCCAAGAAACATGTGATTAATAACATAGAAACTATAATAGCTAAATTTCAATGGATCCCTAAGATTTAGGAACCCTAGGTCTGAACAATTTATGGAGAAACTAAAGAATTGACTGAATTCTAGGGACCTAATGGGTGAGAGGAACCCACTAGTGAAATCCCACATACTTGGTGGCGAAAACTACGGAGACTAAACTTGAAAAAGACCTTTGCTTGTTCTTAGGAGAAACTATCGCCTCTTTCTCTTCTTTCCTTTCTAAGTTGGATGATTTTAGGAGAATGAGGGTTTTAGGTAGTTTCTGACTAGATTACTAGGCTTAGAGCGAGTAAAACGATGTAGTTTAAGCACCAAACGACGCAGTTTAAGTACCAAATGCATAGGGGAAAAGACCAATGCAGCCCTGACTTAAATTCTGACTGAGTGACTTCAAGAGGGGTTTCACGGTCTGTCATAATCACCACAGCCCGTCTAGCAGGACCTGAAGATGCCCTGTCCGATAGAGCTTCACTAAAATGGGCATAACTTTTTACTCCGGACTCGGAATTAGGAAAACTTGGCGGCGTTGGAAAGATGACTCAAAGATCTTTAATCTGATAGGTCATGGACCACATAAATCATTTTGTGATTAAAGATATTATCTTTTGAAGTTGACCCAAAACTCAAAACTTGAGAAGCCTCTTTCACAGACGACTTCATGGTCTGTGTGAAGCTCCACAAACCGTTTAGGCGTCTCTAGTCCTTCATAGTGACTTTGGGTGCAACCTCATTGACTGGGTGACTTGTATGGACCCCTAGACAACCCGTCTAAGTCACCACGGGGCATTAAAGGCACCATCAATGTGACTCCCTCCCAGGAAGCCATTGGAGGGTGGTTCACAATGCCTTTGATGGGTCGTGAACCCCTAGACGGGCCGTATAGGCACCGTTTAGGTGACCCCTGCTAGGTATGGTCACTCACGACATCCTTAACGGACTGTGGTCTCATACACGGACCGTCTAGGGTGCCGTGAAGAGTCCATGGTCCATTTTGGATTTGTGGACTTGCCCAATTTCGCCTTTTAGACATTTCTTGAAGTTCGAGGTGTTACAAGAGATTTAGTAGATCCACTTAGTTGGGGTGTTCTATACCCCGAAAAGGTATAAGACAGTTTTGGCGGTGTGGGTGAGATGTTGCATCATCACATAGCTCATAATAATGGTTGTCAGTTAAGAATCTCCCAAATAAGAGTAAAGAGTAACTTATTGTATTTTTATATACATCCTTGAGTTAGTATTTTTATTTATAAAGCTTTAAACATTTTATCTTCTGTTATTGATTCTGTATTGAGTTGAGTTGAGTTGAGGCGAGTATTCTTCCAGTCTTAGTAGTTCAGTTATCTATGCATTCAATTTTTTTTACAGACTCGTACATTCAATGTACTGTTGTCATTCGACCTGCATCTTATTATGATGCAAATACATGTGTTCATGGTCATCAACAAACACTTCATTGAGATCACGTGCACTCCAGTTAGCTTTGGTGAGCCTCCTCGCTTTCCGGAGGATATGACGTTATTTTCTTAGTATTGTTGAGTTGTCGTTGGACTTGTCCCGACATGTATCCTAGTACTAGAGGTTTCATAGTCAGTTAGAGTTGATGAGTCTTTTAGTATGTTCCTTTTTGTTTTGAGATCTTGAGACTATTACTTATACCTTTATCATGTAAATCCTGGCATTTATTTTAGTTGAGTTTAATTATGCATTTAAAGTTCTTTTTTTTCCTGAGTAAATCTTTCGCTAAGTAGTCAGTCAGGCCAGGGTTTGCTTAGGGGCCAACGATGGTTCTCGAGTGTCGGCCACGTCCAGGGTGTAGACTTGGGGAGTGACATTAAGGTTGTGCTAAATGATTTTAAGAAAGGAAAAATCAAATGTTAGATTTTAATCGTATACTAATAAATATAACATATACAAATTTGAGGTAATCATTTGTGGTTTGATTGAATGCAACGTTAGAGTTGACAAAATAAATAAAGTATTGTTGAGTTCTTAAAAGTTATAATATTTCCCGTGTTCTTGTTGTTGAAAATAATATTGTTTCTTGATGCATTAGTTTTGTAAAAAAGATATTTGTGATACATGAGAGGTACCAATAGTATAGTACCCAATAAATTGATAAGGGTACACTGATAGTAAGTGCATTTCAAAATTTATGTGGTTGTCAAGTAATAATAGTTGCACTGAAAAATATTTTTTTAAGGCAAAATTAATAATATGTGTTTGAGACATAGCGTGATAAAGAAACTACTATTAGATTAAAGTATTTACATAAATTATGTATAGTCGGAGGTGAATGATCAATTCACTGACTAAATGAAACATCGAGGGAAGTTAGACTTTTCGTCATATGAGAAGATCAACAATAATGGTAACCCAACTAATGTGATGTGAGATCTCATAAATCAGGTTCATATGTGTAATAACAAGTCATTAGTTGATCAAGTAAGCACTATAAAATTATATCTCTCATATGATATGTGAGTATATATCGACAATCTGTAAGGCAAAGTGAGGTTGAGTTAAACTTATAGAATATCCTTTATAGGTAGTATATTGCTCAACAAAATACACTTGATGATTGGACCTATATGATCAAGTAAGCACTATAAGATTATATCTCACTTATGATATGTGAGTATATATCAACAATCTGTAAGGCAAAATGAGGTTGAGTTAAACTTATAGCATATCCTTTATAGGTAGTATATTGCTCAACAAAATACACTTGATGATTGGATCTATATGAGTATGGAGTGGTGTTGCTTTTATGAAATTGTGACAAATTTCTAGAGCACTCATGAATATTAGGCACGCACATGGCCTCTTATTGCAAAACTGCAATAACGACAAAGATTATGCGAGTATAATGTTACAGAATAAGACATTTTACAAAAGAATTCTTGGTTCATAGATGTTCTAAGTTTCACCAATGATTCTGTAAGTTTAATCTTGTTCTATCTAGGTCTAGTTCGAAGTCTACGAGACACTGATTCGATGTATTTTACTCATATATGAAAAATCTGGAAAAACTTTTTATTTCATTCTATTCCTACATAATCATTTTGAGATACGTAGGGAATTGTTGGAAAAATTATTCTATTATGTCAAAAAAAAAAATCATATTATTATCTATTAAAGTTGGTCAAAATATTGACAGTTACCCAACATTTTTTTATCCATTTAATATTAGATCTTTATGGAAATAATTATTATGAGTTTTGATTATTCTTCTTCAATCATAACATTTCATCTGTTGTGACCTTGATATTAATGATTATTTACTCATTTTCTCTAATAAAGGATTTAATCAAAATCACATTTAAAGAGCAATTAGTGACTATCATAATGTCAACATTATAGGCTATCATTATTGAAGAGCCTCTGATGAAAGCTTCTTCCACTATTATATATTAGAAATATTATTTTAATTTAAGGAATATATAGATGAATAAGACTTCTTTCTTCTCTTTTCAATATTTTGTTGTGTTGGATTTTTTTTCTATTGAATCTTTATTAGTTTTTGGCTCCTAATTTTATACTAGAAGATATTGTTGAATCTTGGGAGATACATCTATGAAGGATGAAATATTCTTAAGGACAATGTCTGATATGCCTCAAGCTTTGATGAATTTCATCCAAGTATTCGTGAAGAATGTATTTTCCGTAAGATTTTCAATAATATTGAGGTGTGTCATATAAATACGACAAATTTTAAAACATAACAATGAATTTTTCATGAAAAATTATGAAGCATGAATATATAATTATAGTCAATTCCTTGAAGAGAATGTGTGGTAAACATCGTGAATGCTCAACCATTCTTGAAAGTGAATGTGTCAAGACATGATGAAAATTATGAATAATGATGTGCTCATGTATGATTGGATCAATCTCACAACTCACCTTTATGGGATGTTTGTGAGAAATAAATAAATTTTATTTTGATATGAATGGTCATTGATAAAGTAATATTAGTATATCACAAATATTGTAGTATGTTTTATTATTAGACTACCAAAGGGAAAAAGAAAGAAATAATTCTTGCCAGTTAGATTGTGGTCACGATGAAAATAAAAATTATTGATTGTACAAATGTATCATTGATTATGTATCTGTGTACGTCAAAAATATTTTTTCAAATACTTAAAAAAATGGGGGTACTGGATACTAATAACAAAAATAAATCAAGAAACAAATTTTGATTGTAATGACTTTGACCATAACAATGATGATATAATTTTATCCTTGAAGGATATGTTCATCACATAGACAATGTTCTGAAATATGTGGTAGTATTCAAAGTAAATTGTGAGTTTTGGTGAGCTAATGTGCTACTACCAAAATGTAACGACTCGAACCGTCGTTATTCAGGAGAAAAAAATTGGGAAAAATTCTGGGCCATTGTCCCGCCAGAGCGGGCCAGATGCCGCTAGGGCGGCGGCGCCAGGGTGGGTTAAGTTGGCGCCAGAGCGGGATAGGCGAGACAGAATATAAATAACGCGAAATCATATTTTCTCCTTCTTCCTAAAATACCTAAATTAGTCGTAAAACACCCTAGAAACCCTCCAAAAGCTACTCTAAGCCTAGGAAGGAAGGAGAAGGGGACTTCTAACGTGAGGATGGCGATATCTTGAAGATTGTTGGCCAAATTCACTGTCATATCATCCGAAAACCTAGAAATTATCTGTAATTTCTTTGTGTAGCTGCTTGGCATCCAGGTAGGCTATGTTTTTTTTATAAATTGAGTAGTTATAAATTTGTGCTTACCGCGTAATGTATGTAAATCAACGGTAGGATTTATGCGTAGGCCTTCGTGCACCGAGTGAAATATGATTAAATCCTAGAAATAAGCCTTAGATGATGAACTAGGGTTAGGTATGGTTGAAATAATGCTTACATGATATACGTGGAGGAGTAGTTTGTAGGTGATGGTTGTGATTCTATGATTGTGTGATGTATGTTTGTTCTTGGTTCATTATGATACATGTATGTACGTGAATGTTGCATTGTTGATCACATTAATTGTAAATGAGAATATATGAACGATGAATGCCATGAATCATAACTAAATTGTATGAACTTGAGAATATACTTGTGATTGTGAGTGTGGCTTGATGAATGGATCGGTTGCCACGTTCCGGTATAACTAACTTGGATCGGTTGCCACGTTCCGGCATAATTATGGGATCGGTTGCCACGTTTTGACATAAACATTGGATCGGTTGCCACGTTTTGACATAAACATTGGATCGGGTACCATGTTCCAGTATGCTAACAGATTGGTTTTGGGTTCCATGAGAGAATCAACGAGTTGTCATAATTGTGTGCCTGGATAATGTCAAATTGAAATTTGTTCGTAATGATAAATGATATTGTGATTTCCCGAGTGGTTACATGTTTATGAGGACTTCTATCTGATTGTTCTTTCGTGTTGAGTGAACTTGTTGAGTATATTGGGAAGGCCAAGGGTCATGGGGCGAATAATTGATAGCAAGACCTGTTCGTGTGATGTAATGGAAAGGACTAGGGGTAGTGTATACGGAGTAAGTGCTTAGATGGATTTCACTTGTGAAAAGGGGTTGTGTTTAGTGGTTAGAAAGCGTGACGTAATGTACCATGTGTCCATGGTGGGGAAATATGAAGAGGAAGTAAGGGTATGGCGTGAGGGGTTAGTTGGAATGCTAGTAGTTGTATTGGGAACTTTTCTATATGTTAGAATGGTTAGGCTATGATCAAGTACCTGGTAATTAGGTTGATCGAAAAGGTGGTTAGTAGTTAGAGTACTAGTGCAATTCAGAGGTATTTCGAAAGAAGGTAAGGGTGGAGAAGTGAGTGGTTTATTTCATGATCTTACTAGTTGGTTTCTTACGTTATGTGGTGGGCGTCGGGTTGACCGATGATGCCTACCAGTACGTGTGTTTTGTACTAGTACTACTCTTGCTATATCTTTTGACATAGTCTGGATGCAGGTTGGTGATGTTTCATTAGGTGAAAACGAATAAATTATCCAGCACCTTCTGTCTTTCCTTCTGCATGGTGGGAGCTGTGTGTCTTTATTTATTATGTCCAGTTGTACTCTTAGTAGCTCTTGTACCAGTTTAGACTAGATCCTTGGGGGGAGTTAATACTTTACAAGTCTTAACCAAAATTGTGTTAATGAAATTCTATTTATAAGATATCGTTAGTACACTTTATTTCCGTTTTATTTAATTTCCGCATGTTTTTAATTATTGGGATTTGAGGGTTCTCCTACTTAGGTGGTACTATATAGGTCCCCGCACGACCCAGTGGGTTGGGTCGTGACAAATACGTATCAGAGCCTAGGTTACCGGTCTCCCCGTACAAGAGCAAATATGTGGACTAGACTCCTGCGGATTGGTGTGTTGACGTCTACATCTAATCTTAAGGAAGCTAGGAAGCATTCTAGAAAGTTGTTCCACTTGTGGTATGAGTTGGGTCCAATTGGTATCTCCCAATTCCAATTGGTATCTCAACAAGGTAAACCAAACGTCGTGATCACGACGGAGGGGCCACAAGCAAGGTAAATTGGAATTGGGAAGGTTCCAATTGGTAATTGGCCCTAGGGGCGGTATAAATGCATGGATGATTAGTAATAGTCATCCATTGAGTGAAGTAACTAATTAAGAACTTGGTTTTGTTTGTGAATGCATGTTTCGTGTTTCTGAAATTAATTGTGAATGTGAAGTTGAACTTGTTTAAATGTGATGTGATTACGTGTAACTATAAATGTGTGTATGAAACTTGTTATGTGCAATGTATTGGCCAATTGGTTTAAATTATGCAAGTTGTAAATGCTCGAGTATCATGGAACCCGTTGTGAAAAGAAGATCCTGACTAGGTTCGATACAAGAGTTTAGGTAAAACCCCGAGTGATTTGTGAGGTGGATCTGAACGTGTCTTGCACTTGTGTAATAACCGCACGAATGTCTGGGTGTATTCTTGGGGTGTGTGGGTTGTGGTGCTGAATTAATAGGAATGAATTTGTTTGTGTATCGTGGGATTGACTGAAGGTAGACAATGATTATCCTAGTATAAAAAGTATCCAAAAATTTATGGGTAAAGCTGGGAACCTTTGGGAATTTTTAGAAAAGCGAAAACCCCAGAAAAATCTTGGTAGTGGTTCTGTTTCCATTTTGATCGTTGGGGCGAGATTATTCCTGCCAAGACGGGACGGCCAGAGCAAGATGAAGCGAGGCAGAACCTCAGCCTGCCTCCTTGGCTTTTCTAAAGCAATCCATAGGACCTCAAATGATATCTGAACCAATCCTAGCAACCCAAACAATGTTCAGCAACAGAAGTAATAGATTATAACACCTTAATATTTAAATATAAGCCTGCATCAGACAGCAAAAACTAGCATCCATGTGATTGCAAAACATAAGAAAGTCATAAAGATAAAAACAAGTTGTACAAAAATTTATAAGCCCAAGAGAGGCTGAGAAAACAACTCAAGAACCTTCGGACCGAGAGGTATCGGTGTCGAAATCTAACTCCTCTAGGGTACAGGCCTGTCATAGCCTCCTCCAGACTCGAAAACTGATAGAAATCACCCTTCTCCACTAGGGGAATCTCCCGCCCGGGCGCGATGTAGGTGAACATGATCTTCACCGCCTTCCAGATCCTAACCAACAGACGGTCCCTCTCCAGATTCTTCCTCCTCTTCTGGCGCAGCTCGCGACAGAGCATCTCGAGCTCTAAGGCAGTGCTAGGGGGAACCGGGGTGGTAGGAGTGATAGGACACCCCATCCTCCTCCGTACAGCTGTCAAGTCCTCCTCTACCTGTACTACTAAAAATGGGGGCTGAGACCCAGTAGGTTGAGTGTCGTCACCTCCCTACTCATCCGACCCCGCGACCGCCTGACTACTGTTGGCCCTGTCCGTCCTCCTCCTCTTACTCCAAGAAGTTGAACCCTATCTAACTAAAAAAGGGTGAAAGAGGGGATCCATGGGAAGTACCTCATCAGTTTCGAGCAGCGGCACTCCCACCCGCTTGCACAATGCGGTGATAAGGCCAAGAAGGAAGAATGCCTTCTTGTTACCCCCGATAGAACATCTTCCACTCCGAGATAATCTGTGTCCCCACGTCTAGCTCAATACCCTATATGGCGCAAGCCACCACCAATGCCCGAGTAAATGTCACGTCCATACGATTGCCCGATGGGCGAATCCTCCTAGTGACCAAGTGTAGCCACATCTTAGCATCAGGTGACCAATATGTGCTAGTAATGCCCTCTGCAGTAGCCTAGTAGACCTGGTCCCGGCGCGCAGGCTCGATCAGTGTGTCCCTCAGCCAACCTAGGTCTATCTTCCTCAACTAGGCCTCATACTCCGCATTTGAGACTTCAGGCAACTCCAGCGCCTCATCAATGAATGTGGCATTCAGGGGGATGTCAACTTCCCGGATACGGCTGATGGGGTGAGGGTCATCCCAGCGAATAGTAGGGAGGATAGTGTAGAACTCCCTAACCCAAGTAGAACGTGCATTCGAGGGAGCCTCCATCAGTGGGGCCCATCCAAACTCCATAAGTCGAGCATGGAAGACGGGCACATTCTCCTCCAAATTCAGCAAGTGAAAACCTCGATCACAACATAATTTATTATTCTGATGGTCATGATATCATTCCCGACTAGCAACACCGAAACACTGGACAAAAGGCAAATTTTCCTCGTTGATGCCAGTCATTTAGATAAAGCCTGCAAGTTACGAAAGATTTACGTTAGAACGCGATAGGATAGTCGGTTTAAGGCAAAAATAAGAAGAGAGAAAATTATGTGTTAAGGGTGCAGGCCACTGTCTGGTGTATCCCGCCAAGCGGCCATAATCCCGTTTTGGCGAGATTATGAAGGCCGTCATAGCGGGAGCGGCCTTCATCTGGGACAAACACTAGGGATGACAATGGTGCCTCTTCATCCCAAAACCTCCATTTTTGATAGAATTTCAGCAGATCAGAGTATATAAACTACCCTAGAACCTAAATATGCAATTATTTCAGCAAAATAACTCCTAAATGAGGCTTAAATTGGGATTTTACACCAAGAGATCCTTCAACTTCCCCCACCCGTTGTTCTGTCGATTTAACCATATAATCACAGAATCCTTACGCCCAGGACGTTGTGAAGACATTGGGGACGTAAGGGAAGTGTACATACTACGATTATCTAACCAAACTAGCAACCTACTTCATTTTTTAACCCCCCCCCCAAAACCGATTCTAATCGATTAAATAGTAGCATGCAATCATTATTAATCAATACTGAAGTAAAAAGCGTAAGGGATGTGAAATTTACCTGAATTTCGACGTTCGAAATAGAGCGATCTAGAGTGTTTTGGGGAGTTTGGGCGATGAATTTGGAACAATGGGGAAAATGGATTTTCCCCCCTATGTACTGACTCCCGATCTCCCGCTTTAGCAGGAGATCTCTCGCCACAGCGGCCCCACCTTAGCGGGAGGGTTGCCGCCTTGGCGGGGTGAGGCTTCGTATTACAGGATGCAGTTTTCTTCCCCGACCGACCTCTTAAAGTATAGGACTTGTCGTGAATCGCGCTTTATAAATAAACACCATCCCCACCTGTGACTCGATAATAGACCGAGTTGTTATTTAAAAAAAACTGTGAAGTAGAATGCATGATGATCCATGCACTAGTCATTCGAGAACGAATCAGGGGTAAATTGGTATCTATTGTAACGACCCAAACCGTCGTTATTTAGGAGAAACAAAAATCCAGGAAAAATTTTGGGCCATTGTCCCGGCAGAGTGGGCCAGATGCCGCTAGGGCGGCAGCGCCAGGGCGGGGTAAGTTGGCGCCAGAGCGGGATAGGCGAGACATAATGTAAATAACGCGAAATCTTATTTTCTCCTTCTTCCTAAAATACCTAAATTAGTCTTAAAACACCCTAGAAACCCTCAAAAAGCTGCTCTAAGTCTAGGAAGGAAGGAGGAGGGGACTTCTAACGTGAGGATGGCGATATCTTGCGGATTCTTGGCCAAATTCACTGTCATGTCTTCCAGAAATTGAGAAATTATCTGTAATTTCTCCGTGCAGCTGCTTGGCGCCTAGGTAGGCTAGGTTTTTTATGAATTGAGTAGTTATAAATCTGTGCTTACCGCGTAATGTATGTAAATCAACGGTAGGATTTATGCGTAGGCCTTCGTGCACCAAAGGAAATATGATTAAATCCTAGAAAGAAGCCTTAGATGATGAACTAGGGTTAGGTATGGTTGAAATAATGCTTACATGATATACGTGGAGGAGTAGTCTGTAGGTGATGTTTGTGATTCTATGATTGTGTGATGTATGCTTGTTCTTGGTTCATTATGATACATGTATGTACGTGAATGTTGCACTGTTGATCACATTAATTGTAAATGAGAATATATGAACGATGAATGCCATGAATCATGACTAAATTGTATGAACTTGAGAATATACTTGTGATTGTGAGTGTGGATTGATGAATGTAACGGTTGTCACGTTCCGACATAACTAACTTGGATTGGTTGCCACGTTCCGGCATAATTATGGGATCGATTGCCACGTTCTAACATAAACATTGGATTGGTTGCCACATTCCGGCATAAACATTAGATCGGGTACAACGTTTCGGTATGCTAACAGATTGGGTTTGGGTTCCATGAGAGGACCAATGACTTGTCATAATTGTGTACCTGGATAATGTTAAATTGAACTTTGTTCGTAATGATAAATGATATTGTGATTTCCCGAGTGGTTACATGTTTATGAGGACTTCTATCTGATTGTTCTTTCGTGTTGAGTGAACTTGTTGAGTATATTGGGAAGGCCAAGGGCTCAAGAGGCGAATAATTAATAGCAAGACCTATTCGTGTGATGTAATGGAAAGGACTAGGGGTAGTGTATGAGGAGTAAGTGCTTAGATGGATTTCACTTGGGGAAAAGGGTTGTGTTTAGTGGTTAGAAAGCGTGACGTAATGTACTATGTGTCCATGGTGGGGTAATATGAAGAGGAAGTAAGGGTATGACGTGAGGGGTTAGTTGGAATGCTAGTAGTTATATTGGGAACTTTTCTATGTGTTAGAATGGTTAGGCTATGATCAAGTACTTGGTAATTAGGTTGATCGAAAAGGTGGTTAGTAGTTAGAGTACTAGTGCAATTCGGAGGTATTTCGAAAGAAGGTAAGGGTGGAGAAGTGGTTTATTTCATGAACTTACTAGTTGGTTTCTTACGTTATGTGGTGGGCGTCGGGTTGACCGATGATGCCTACCAGTACGTGTGTTTTGTACTAATACTACTCTTGCTATGTCTTTATTTATTATTTCCAGTTGTACTCTTAGTAGCTCTTGTACCAGTTTAAACAAGATCCTTGGGGGGAGTTAATACTTTACAAGTCTTAACCAAAATTGTGTTAATGAAATTCTATATATAAAATATCGTTAGTACACTTTATTTCCATTTTATTTAATTTCTATATGTTTTTAATTATTGGGATATGAGGGTTCTCCTACTTAGGTGGTAGTACGTAGGTGCCCGCACGGCCCGATGGGTTGGGTCGTGACACAAAAGAAATAAAATTGCTCATAATATTGAAATTGTAGTAAGTCTCGAAAGAAACTTTTTAAGTTTCAAAGATATAGTCAAAAAGAGAAAAAACTTATATTGAAATTATAAAATATGAGAAGATTTAGATCTTCTTATTACTATAATCAAAGTGGGTTCTAAGTATTTCTATGAGAAATTACTCATTTTTCATATTGTTAGTGGCACATAAGTATGGACATAAGTAAACTAAAAGTTTACTAAAATAAATATCAATTGGATGACCGGTTGACCATCCCGGTTCAAATATGATGTGATAATAATTGAGAATTCATGTGGTTATATATTGAAGAAATGTTAAATTCTTCAAGAGTTCTCTTATGTTATTTGTTTTCATGATAAAATTATCGTTGTACCAGCAAAGATTTGAGATTGTATCCCCTGAATTTTTGAAATGTATAAAATGGTGAATATGGATCCATTCACCTTCCATGTGGACCATTTACTACTATGATTTTAATACATGCATTTATGTTATGGTCACATGTGCTAGTTATCAACTTGCAATTTGATTTTTGCAAGGTTGTTTGCTTGAACTATTAAATCAAGAGTGTATTTAAAACTATAAAATTATATTTATGATACTAGTGTAATAACTCAATCCATTATTTTAGGAAGGTTTCAATAATTTACCATTTTTCCCTTTTTTATATTGACCCCAAGTTGTTTCTAATTGAGTTTGGAAAATCGATTTCAAACTTTGAGTTATAAGATGTGATTTTTTGTAAGTTTTGAGTTTGAAAGAATAAAATTGTTAAAAAGTGGTTTTCGTGTCTTTTGGAGTTTTGAGTATCGAATAGAATTTTAACAAGTTCACCAGTCTCAGAATGTGGAATTTGGTTCGTGAGAGTTGTCAGTTCTAAATTTGGGAGTCTTTTTGTGGATTTGAGATCATAAGTTGGAAAATTGTGAAAATTTAGCCTTTGGGTTGACTTTGGTCAACATTCAGGGTACATATGCTCGAATTAGAATTTCGAGAGCTCTGTTGGATTTGGGAGATGATAGTCGGCCTAGATGAGGTCTTGGTTGATTTTTTAGAGTCCCGAGATTGATTTAGCCTTTTAAGGACACCTTATATTTGTGTTTCGACATTGAGTCTGAAACATCAAGTATAGTCAATTTGCTTATATAGTTTATGTGTACGGATTTCCAAATGAATCTCAGGGGTCCTTTCAATATTTTGAGTGTTGGTTATGTTTTCTGATGTTAGAGGCCTCGCAAACACGATGATGTCTTCGCGATTGTGATGGTTGTGATCGCGAAGGTCACGTTAGCGATGACCTGATTGCAATCGCGAAGGGTGCACTAGGCCAACCTTTTGTTTTTGCGATGGAGGTGTCGCAATCGCGACCTTTGCTTATGCAAAGGCCATTTTGTGATGCGATAGCCGAGTTATAAGTGGGGTTCGCTTTTGGGACATCAGATGGGGATTTTGACCTGCCATTTTGGGGGTTTAAGCCCCATTCTTTATTTTTTAGCTTGGCAAAACACTTGAAGGCGATTTTGAAGAGATTTCATGTGCTAAATCTTTTCGGTAAGCTTTTGTGACCCTAAAACGTCATTTTCCTATGATTATTTATGGATTTTAACAACAAAACTTGGGATTTTGATTGGCAAATGACAAGGTTTTTCAAGAACTCAAGTTCTAAACTATTAAGGAGATTGTGAACTGATTTTAAGTCCTTTTTTGAAATGGTTTTTACTAATGGGTTCCAAGTGTCTTGGGTAATGATTTCAAGTATTGATTTTTGGATTCAGACCTCATATTGAGAATTGGGTTTGAGTTGATTGACCCATTTTTCAAAGTATATGATGTGGGTATTGTTGTTTCCAGAAATTTATTGTGAATTCTTGATTGATATAGATTGTAGTGACTAGTTGGTTGAATTAAGGCAAGTGATTTCCTTAATCTTGCAATCTAGTAGAATTCATGTATTTCCCTTCATTGTGTGTGTGTTGGGAGTAACGGAAATGAGGTGAGGGTTTCATTGTTCCACTTGACAAATTTAATGAATAAAAAGGGGTTTAAATGAGAAGGCTATGTGTTGATCATAATGCTTGTGAATTGACTTGTTATGGCCCCTATTTGATTGATTGATGAAATGCTTTGATAGAATCAATGTGAAGTTGAATTTCTTGAATTATTATCTCCTCTTTATGGTGTGAACTTGCTTATGTGCATTGATCAGTGTACACCGTCGTGAGCCATGTGATATAATGTCGATGGAAAATACATCTGACAAGTGATATAAAGCCGAGGGGAAATGGTTCCAGCTAGTGATATGATATAAAATCGATGGGAAATGATTTTGGCTGGTGATTAATATAAAATCAATGGGAAATGGTTCCAACTAGTGATATTATGCCGAAGATAAATGGTTCCGACAAGAGTTTGTGTCACGACCCAGGGTACCCCCTAGATATAACATGACGTATAGAACCCAGAAGGACACTATACAAGCCACTTAGCTCTCATAACATAAGAAATAGAACAATAAGAGTAAAACTACCGTTAAGTCCAAATATTTTTTTAAAGAAAAGCGGAAGTCTAAACTCATATCTCATCATAGCCATCTATTACAATCGAATGAAATTGGGCCTAGCCCATACATCATGTTCAAAAGAGAAAATACATGAACGAAAACTGAAAGCAATAAACTCCGTCCTCGAAGCATGATGACTCACCAAAACTCAAGAAATATCCAAGTCAAACTCTAGCCATAAAATTCGGGAACCTGACTGCCAGTCCCTACATGTAGGAAAAATATAGGCAAGAGTATGCGTTAGTACAAAAATGCACTAAGTATGATAGCTATGCATCAAAACATTTAAAACATGCTAAAAGGGGCATTTCGTTTCATAACATGCAATTTACCAAGTTAAAACATCATATGAAAGAGTTGGAGAACATAAGTCATAACATCATATTTAAGACAAGCTTGCATCATCATTAAAACCTTTGAACTCTAGAGAGATACTTCTTTAACCATGCCTTAGTTCATTATTCACCTTGTTATTGTGGGAATAAGCCTTAACCGACAAGAGATCATGTGAGCTATAACATGATCACTCGGTGTTACCCATACCAAAAATGGGTGTCCTACTTACCTAAGGTAGAACCATGTATTCTTAGCTTAGGTGGATCCACTAGCTAAATATACCTATGGGGGAACGTAGTTTACGGGATAAGGAGACCGTTACTAGAAACCTGGCCTCTACTGGCGGGAGAGCTTCCATCTCATGAGACTTTTTCTAGAAACCCGACCTCTACTAACGGGAGAGCTTCCATCTCAATGTCAATATCCACTTGGTGCTAAGCATAAATCCCACGGAGTAGTTATTAAGTTTTGACTTAACTAATGTCTCATGAAAGGATGTCCCTTGGAAAACCAATCCAACTTAGTCCATTAGGATAGCTCTTTAGATCATGCGTGACAAAACCTTTCACCGTCCATGTCTACATGTAAATCTTAGATTCAATTAGGTGAGAAAGCCTTTCAACCTTAGAATCTTCATTATGTGAGAAAACCTTTCACATCATGTTAATTATGCATTTATGAAAATGTCCTTTCACAACACAATGTAAAATATCATCATTTGGCACCTTACTCTCAAAGCACCCTTAAACATTTACATAATCTTCATGAAAACATGCATAATTCCACAATCACCTTTTTAAGGCCAAAAACCCTCTTTCAATCATCAACATTTAGAAATGAAGGGTTAAATATGGATTTCATCATAAACTCATGCAATTCTATCATTACATGCTTAACTTCATAGAACTTTTTCTTTAAGATCAAAATCCCACAACATATAGTTCATAACTTGAAAAGATAAGGATCACATGGGTTCATAGGGGAAAACATCATAAAACTATAGAAATTCATCAATTCATGCTTAGAAGATCATAACCCAATCAATTAAATCAAGAATCAAAAGAACCCATGGTGATTAAAGAAAAACCTAGCTAATTAGGAAATTCTACCTTTTGAAATAGAGGAATTTGGGTACTCTATGAATGAGATGGATTCATGGATGAAAACTACCATACCTCAAGTCCAATTTCTTATCTTCAATGGAGGAATTGAGACCTTAGCTTGAAACCCTAGGTTGAATCTTCTTCTTTTTCTTCTTCAAGTTTCTAGAGAGAGCATATTTGAGAGTAATTTGGTTTTCTTTTGGGAATTTGGAAGAATGAATTAAATGGGGTAAATTTGGGGGTAAAAGGCTTATATAGGGGTTCAAAACTTAGGCAAAATGACATAGTATAGGGATTAATTAATTAGGAAAAGACCCAACTGCCCCTAAAAATAATAGCCAGCTGCCCCCGACTCCTCACGACCGACGGACCATGGTTGGATCTACGGTCCATCCTCCACCTCCGTCGGTAGATATAGAGATTTTTGCATGGACCTACGGCCACCCATCGATGGGCCGTGGACTGACCTACGGTCCGTAGGTCGAGCCGCGGTCCTAGACCTCAGGACTTTGGTAGGGTGGCCAAGCCATGGACCACACCTACGGTCCGTGGTTCAACCCACGGGTCGTGGTTGGTCTCCGATGCTGGCACCTACAACTTCTGCAATTTGACTAAATTCCTTATTTCGGATCTGGGGTGTTATAATATCTCCCCCTTGGGATCATTTGTCCTCAAATGAGATTCTAGACATGTCTTAAATGAAAAATACTCAAGACTAGCAGCCCATCATGCATGCAACTCATCAAAATGCACATAATCAAGGAGGAAACATCAACTCCAACCTAAACATGCTCAATGCATCACAAGGAAGTAGGAACTACATCTAACAACCCAAAATGCATGAAAGCTTCAGATTTCTCATATTCATGGAGGAACAACCTTCTCCAAGCTCAACACAATCCCAGGGAGCCTTTATGTAATTTAGTCTGAAAAGGCATATTTAGTGCATGTTCAACAATCATCTCATGAAGTCTATAGGCAACTCATACTCAATGCACAAAAACATGAGGAAATAAATCATATAAGTCAATTCTTTTAAAATTCAAGCTTTTCATGAACATGCATAACATATGGAAATCATGGAAACACGTAAATCACACATCACTCCCAAAATATAGAACAAACCAAGAGGAACTCATTACCTCAAGCTAGAGTAGGAGTAGAAGGAAAGAGATGAGGATATCGGGACATCATGTCGGTCTCGGCCTCCCAAGTAGCACCATCAACTAAATGATTCCTCCATAACACCTTTATGGAAGCAACTTCCTTGTTTCTCAACTTTTTGACTTGCCAGTCTAAAATCTCAATCGAAACCTCTTCGTAAGCAAGATTCTCTTTAACCTCCGAACCCTCTAAGGAAACTGTGGATATTGGATCCCCAACACATTTCTTCAACATAGAGACATGGAAAACTAGATGCACCGATGCCAACTCATTTGGCAAATCAAGCTCATATGCAACCTTACCAATACGCCTCAAAATTTAATATAGGCCTACAAAACGGGGACTAAGTTTCCCTTTCTTACCAAACCTCATTACACCCTTCATTGGTGAGATTTTACAATAAACCCAATCATGAACCTCAAATTCAATATCCCTCCTTCTAACATCGACATATGACTTTTACCGACTTTGAGCCGTTCTCAACCTCTCTCTAATAAGGTGAATCTTCTCTATGGCCTCATGTACCAATTTGGGACCTATGAGAGCAACTTCACCCACCTCAAACCATCCTATAGGAGACCTACACCTCCTACCATAAAGAGCCTCAAATGGAGCCATATCTATACTCGAGTGATAACTGTTATTATAGGCAAATTCTATCAATGGAAAATAGTCATCCCAATTACCCTTAAAATCAATCCACAAGACCTCAACATGTCTTCCAAAGTCTGAATGGTACGCTCCGCTTGCCCATCAGTTTGGGGATGAAAAGTCGTGCTAAGCTTAACTTTTGTACCAAGACCCTTTTGGAATGACTTCCAAAATTGTGAAGTAACTTTGGTACCTCGATCAAAAATAATGGACAAGGGCACTCCATGCAACCTTACCATCTCTCTCAAATATAACATAGCATAATCTTCCGCCGAATAGGAAACCTTGACGAGAATGAAATGAGCAAATTTCGTCATCCGATCCACTATTACCCAAATCGAGTCATGTTGTCGCCGAGTATGTGGCAACCCTACAATGAAGTCCATATTCACATCTTCCTACTTCCAAGTAGGAATACCTATGTCATGGGATAACCTTCCCGGTTTTTTGTGTTCAACATTCACTTGTTGACAATTAGGGCACTTAGCCACAAATTCCGCAATATCCTTCTTCACCCCATTCCACCAATAGAACTATCACAAATCACAGTACATCTTGGTTTCTCCCGGTGAATAAAATATCGAGAACTATGAGCTTCTACCAAGATTTGTTCCCTCAAGTCATCAACATTCGGAACACATAAAAGGCCTTGATATTTAAGTACCCCATCTCCCCCTTGGGAGAAAGTCTCAACGGACTTTTTGAGCACCGCCTCTTTCAATTCTAGTAATATTGGATCAAGACCTTGCTTAGCCTTCACATCCATCACAAAAGACAATTTGGACCCATGATGAACCATGACGCCACCCTTGGTGGAATCCACTAGTTGAACACCTAATCGAGCCAACCTATGAACATCTCGAACCAACTTTTTCTTTTCATCCTCGACATGAGCAACACTACCCATTGAGAGTCGACTAAGAGCATACACTACCATATTTTCTTTACCAGGGTGATAAAGAACACTCATGTCGTAATCCTTCAATAATTCTAACCACTTTCTTTGGCAGAGATTCAAGTCTTTTTGACTAAACACCTATTGCAAACTCTTATGATCGGTGAAAACATCAACATGAACCCCGTACAAATAATGCCTCCAAATCTTTAAGGCAAATTCAACCGCTACCAATTCAAGGTCATAGGTAGGATAATTCTTCTCATGGATCTTAATTTGCCTCGAATCATAGGCAATAACTTTATCATTTTGAATAAGCACACATCCCAACCCAACTCTAGAGGCATCACAATACACCATAAAACCATTAGTATCCTCCGGTAGGTTTAACACCTATGCAGAGGTAAGTATATCTTTCAACTCTTGGAAACTTTTCTCACAAACTTCCGACCATATGAATTTAGCCTTCTTTTGAGTCAAAGTCGTCAAAGGAGAAGCAATGGAGGAAAACCCTTCAACAAACCTTTTATAGTAATCGATAAAACCCAAGAAGCTTATAATATCGGAAGGAGATAGAGGTCCAGGCCAACTCTTGACCGCATCCGTCTTAATAGGATCTACCTCAACTCCTTTGCTTGAAACAATATGCCCAAGAAAAGCTACGGATCTTAGCCAAAATTCATATTTTCTAAACTTCGCAAAAAGTTGTTGGTCCTTAAGAATTTGAAACACGATCCTCAAATGATCAATTTGCTCATCCTCACTTCTCGAATAGATCAAAATATCATTGATAAACACAATTACGAACATATCAAGGTATTGCCTAAACACCTTATTCATCAAATCCATAAATGCCGTCGGAGCATTAGTAAAGCCAAACGACATCACCAAAAACTCATAATGACCATACCACATTTGAAAAGCCATTTTTGTAATATCGCTATCCTTCACCCTCAATTGGTGGTAACCCAAACGAAGATCAATCTTAGAGAAATAACTTGCCCCTTGAAGTTGGTCAAACAAATCATCTATTCTCGGAAGAGGATAAGTATTCTTAATGGTCATTTTGTTAAACTGACGATAATCAATACACATACAAAGGGAACCATCTATCTTCCTTACAAACAAAATGGGAGCACCCCATGGAGAGATACTCGGTCGAATGAAACCCTTATCCAACGAATCCTTCAATTGATCTTTCAATTCCTTAAGTTCCACCGGAGCCATTCTATAAGGAGGAATAGAGATAGATTGCGTATCTGGGAAAAGGTCAATACCGAAGTCTATTTCCCACTCGGGAGGAATACTGAATAAATCATCGAGGAAAATTTCTGGAAACTCATTAACTATGGGGACCGACTCAAGAGTAGGGGTTTCAGAATCTACATCTCTCAGCCTAACTAGATGATAAATTCAACACTTAGAAATCATCTTTCTAGCTTTGAGACAAGAGACAAACCAACCCTTGGGTATAGAATTTCCCCCCTTCCACTCTAGGATAGGCTCATTTGGAAACTAAAATCTAACCACTTGAGTTCTACAATTTATAGAAGCATAGTAAACATACAACTAATCCATCCCAAGGATAACATCAAAATCTAACATGTCAAGCTCTACCAAGTCAACAAGAGTAACTCTATCTGATAAAGAAATGGGATTCTTTTTGTAGACCCTCTTAGCCACAATAGAATCACCAACAGGAGTAGAGATAGAAGAAGGTTCTAATAGCTCATCCGGAAGAACATCAAACCTCATAGCCACATATGGAGTCAGAAAAGACAAAGTAGCATCAGGATCAAGTAAAGAATACACATCAAATTGGAAAACTTTTAACATACCAGTAACCACATCCATAGAACTCTCTTGTTCGCCTCGAGCCTGAAGTGCATAGAAGTGGTTTTTCTTGGGATCATTGGAACCTGAACCATTAGGAGTAGCTTGCTTTCCCTCTCTCCCTTTAGCCGCAAGCATGGGGCAATCCTTCATTTTGTGACCATTATTCCCATAACTAAAGCAATCGTCCATGTCGGTTAGACACTTACCATCATGTTTCTTCCCACACTTAGCACAAGTAAACCTATCCAAAGAAGAACCACCTCAATTACCTCTTTGAGGTTTAGGGTTAGACACCCTATCCTTGTTAAACTTAAGAGGAGCATTGGAGGAACCTTGACTGGAAAATCCTTGTCGAAACTTAGGATGACCATGTCCATCGAATCTAGCATGTGAGAAATTACCATCACTGGTCTTAGCCCTTTTTACCTCCCTAGACTTTTCCTTGAGTTTCTCCTCTTCAATTTGTTGTGCGTGCATCATGAGACGAGACATGTCCATGTCACCAATGAGCATGGCGGTACGACACTTTTTAACCACCATTTTGGACTCACCCGATACAAACTTACTCATCATTGCCCTAGAATCGGCAACCATTGTTGGATCATATTTCAACAATTGTGTGAACTTTAGAGCATATTACCTCACACTCATACTTCCTTCACAAAGGTTAATGAACTTAAGCACTTTTGCTTTCTCCATCTCAGGGGGAAAGAACCTATCAAGAAAATCAGATTTAAACATTTTCCACTCTATAGGGCCCACTCCTACAGGTCTTGTTTCCTTCCATTGGTTGTACCACACTTGAGCAACACCTTTCAACTAATAAGCAGCCAATTCCTCTTTCTCTCCCGGAGTCACTCCCATGATATCAAGTACCTTATAGACCTCATCGATAAAATCTTGAGGATCTTCCTCAACTTTGGAACCATGAAACTCTGGAGGGTTCATCCTCATAAAGTCCCTCACTCTTGAAGTCGTCGTACCCATATTTGGGTTCACAGGGACTACCACATCTCTATTGGATTGAGTCGTCATGGCTTGAGCCAACATTTGGAAAGCCGATCTAAACTCCGCATCTATAACTTGTTTGGCCAAAGGATTGACCGGAGCTTGAGGAGGAGCTTCTAGTTCCACATTCTCCCTCACATTCCTTCTAATATAAGCCCTTCGAGTAGACATATCCTGAAGAGCATAGGGTAAGGTTTAGGAGAGATACTTAATAGAGTTAAACTCCATGGCACAACTTTAGAGTAATGAAAGAAGTGGAGTTTCCTAATTATCTTGTAGCCTCTCATTCATAAATGTGGCGCGCTTCAAACTCATGAACAAGACTCTACTAGACGTGGCATTATGAGACATCCTAGGACCATTCTAAACATTATTCTCTGATTACCAAGTTTGTCATGACCCAGGGTACCCCCTAGATGTAACATGTCGTATAGAACCCTGAAGGACTTAATACAAGCCACTTAGCTCAAATAACATAAGAAATAGAACAATAAGAGTAAAACAACCTTTAAAGTCCAAAACAATTTTTATAGAAAAACGGAAGTCTAAACTCATGTCTCATCATAGCCATCTATTACAATCGAATGAAATTGGGCCTCGCCCATACATCATGTTCAAAAGAGAAATACATGAACAAAAACTAAAAGCAATAAACTCCGTCCTCGAAGCATGAGGATTCACCAAAACTCAAGAAATATCCAAGTCAAACTGTAGCCACGACATTCGAGAACCAGACTGTCGGACCCTACATTTTAGGAAAGATATAGGCAAGAGTATGCGTTAGTACAAAAATGCACCAAGTATGATAGTTATGCATAAAAACATTTAAATCATGCTGAAAGGGACATTTCGTTTCATAACATGCAATTTACCATGTTAAAACATCATATGAGAGAGTTGGAGAACATAAGTCATAACATCATATTTAAGACAAGTTTGCATCATCATTAAAACCTTTGAACACTAGCGAGATACTTCTTTAACCATGCCTTAGTTCGTTATTCATCTTGTTATTGTTGGAATAACACTTAACCGACAAAAGACCATGTGAACTATAACATGATCACCCGATGTTACCCACACTGAAAAGGGGTGTCCTACTTACCTAAGGCAGAACCATGTATTCTTAGCTTAGGTGGATCCACTAGCTAAATATCCTACGGGGGCACATAGTTTATAGGATAAAGAGATTGTTACTAGAAACTCAGCCTCTACTAAGGAAAGAGCTTCCATCTCAATGTCAATATCCACTCGATGCTAAGCATAAATCCCATGGAGTAGTTATTGAGTTTTGACTTAACTCATGTCTCATGGAAGGATGTCCCTTGGACAACCAATCCAATTTAGTTCATTAGGATAGGTCTTTAGATCATGCGTGAGAAAACCTTTCACCATCCATGTCTATATGTAAATCTTAGATACAATTAAGTGAGAAAACCTTTCAACCTTAGAATCTTCATTATGTGAGAAAACATTTCACATCATGTTAATTATGCATTTATGAGAATATCCTTTCAAAACACAACATAAAACATCATTATTTGGCACCTTACTCTCAAAGCACCCTTAAACATTTACATAATCTTCATGAAAACATGCATAATTCCATAATCACCTTTTTAAGGCCAAAAACCCTCTTTCAATCATCAACATTTAGAAAACAAGGGTTAAATATGAATTTCATCATAAACTCGTGCAATTCTCTCATTACATTCTTAATTTCATAGAACTCTTCCTTTAAGATCAAAATCCCACAACATATAGTTCATAACTTGAAAACATAGGGATCAAATGGGTTCATAGGGGAAAACATTATAAAACTATAGAAATTCATCAATTCATGCTTAGAAGATCATAACCCAATTAATTAAATCAATAATCAAAGGAACCCATGGTGATTGAAGAAAACCCTAGCTAATTGGGAAATTCTACATTTTGAAATAGAGGAATTTGGGGACTCCATGAATGAGGGGGATTCATGGATGAAAACTACCATACCTCAAGTCCAATTGCTTATCTTCAATGGAGGAATTGAGACCTTAGCTTGAAACCCTATGTTGAATCTTCTTCTTTTTCTTCTTTAAGTTTCTAGAGAGAGAATATTTGAGAGTAATTTGGTTTTCTTTTGGGAATTTGGAAGAATGAATTATATAAGGTGAATTTGGGGGTAAAAAGGCATGTGTAGGGGTTCTAAACTTAGGTAAAATGACATAATATAGGGATTAATTAATTAGGAAAAGACCCAACTACCCCTAAAATAATTACCAACTGCCCCCAATGCCCCACAACCGACAGACCGTGGTTGGACCAACGGTCCGTCCTACACTTCCGTCGGTAGATAAAAGATTTTTTCCAGGACGTAAGGCCACCCATCTACGGGTTGTGGATTGACCTACAGTCACTCATGCACGACCGTCGATGGTGGTCAAAGACATGACATTTGGGCCTCAAACCACGGACCCCGACCACAGACTGTGGTCTGACCTACGGTCCGTAGGTCGATCCGTGGTCCTAGACCTGGGTGTCCAACCCACAGACCACACCTACGGTCCGTGGTTCAACCCACGGGCCATGGTTGGCCTCCTTGGCTGGCACCTGCAACTTATGCAGTTTGACTAAAGTCCCTATTTCGTATCCAGGGTGTTACCGTTTGATTATTATGATTTGATGAGTTTCTATGCTTATGTTTGGCCTACTTGTTAACTGTGATTGATACACTTGTTACTTGTGGTTGATCTACTTGAAATTGAGATTGACTTACTTGATACATGTTGGTTGTTTAATTGTGACTATTGGACTGTGCTTATTGAGCCTTGGGATTTGTGTATTGTAGAACTTTAGGTTGAGCTGATTTATGTGCAGGCTGTAGTTTGAGGAGGTTCGGTTGGGATGAAATGAGTATTCGATTTCTAGCTAGTTTGCATTCTTTGTTAGGTTTCTTGTTGGGTAATGTATTGCTTGGTACTCACTACTTGCTTCTACACTTGTGTAGGTTCCGAGTCTGGTACCATGTAATTGCTCTTTCTCTCCCATCTCTGTGGCTCGTCAAAGAACGGTTGAGAGGTAGTTGGTTGTCATCCCGACGGGCCCTCTAGTTCTTCTTTTTATGCTTTTTTCTATTTGAGAAAAAAAAGGCTTGATATTTGTACTTATTTCTTAATTTCGCACTTTATGTATTAGTGGTTTACACACGTGACAACCAGGTTTTGGGGTGTTAATAGAATGAATAAGTTTTTCCATTTTTATTTTGTTCTTGATTTACCTTTCTGCATTCGTTGGGTTGAGGCTGACTTATCTTGGTGGGAACAAAAGAGTGTCATCACGTCCATTTTTGGATCGTGATAACTGATTTCTATCCAAGTGGGTTTAAATAGAAATTATATGCCTTCAATAATAGCTAAACTGTTGATTATGAGGAAAAAATTTCCAAAAAAGATTTGGTATCAGATGTGTTATTTAAAATGTCGCAATACTTGTACGTATAAAGCTAACAAAGTTCTCCTATCACAATTGGTTCGGGGTCAAAAACCCAAATAATTCTTATCTAGAAATTAAATGTTCGACATATAATCAATTGCTCCATCACTATGCAATGCACAAAGTCGAGTCTCCAAATAAGGTGGGTGAATGTTAAATTTTCTAACATTAAAGGGAGAGATGATAAGCAATTGAGAAAATAAGTTATACATAATAAATTACCATTGATATGATCCTCATTGAAAAGATAACTTAAGTCAATTGTCAGACACATTCGCTGACCCTATGTTATAATCCTGTTATAAATGCTTTAATGAAAAGTTTTTGAAGGACATAATGTATGGCACGTCTAAAGTGTGATGGATTAATTTATTCAAAATATAAAACTTCTTGAAAAATAAGAGGAGTTAATGATCAATATGGTCATAATAATGAGGCAAGTGTTTTAGAAAGAGCACCATGACATAACACTGGTTCAAGTACCTGAAAGTGATGAAAAATAAAAGGAGCTTGACAAAATATGTCATATTAGAATCGAAACAAAATAACCCTCGACAATATTTGATATAATGTAGCGCTCAAAATTATAATGGTGACAAGGGTCTTGATATTAAATCTGTCAAATGAGTTAACAAATAAATGATTGGCCAAATAAAATATGCAATTCAAGCATATTTTATTTCACTTGAAAAAGTGATGTCCTGAACTTGTAGTTCATATATCATGATATACTGTCAATGGGGTACAAATAGATTGTTATGTGAAAGGTCAAATAGAAAAAAAATCATAAGATATAAAGCACAACTTTTGCCTTGGGGCATAAAAATGTTCCGCAAAAGTAATGACATTATTGTATGGAGATATGTTCTCCTATGGTGAATGCAACGAAGTTTCTTTCAGTCCGACAATATATGAAAAGCTTGAACCGTATAACGAATGATTATAGTGTCTAGCTAGACAATAATATTATATGAAAAATCTTGAACAATTTAGAAAGGGTTTTAAGCGATTTCATTGAATAGTACCTTAATGGTTGTGAGATCGCTTAACATAAAGATCAATTTTGATCTCATTAAAATGGTTAGAAAGTATCATGTCATAGTGCAATTTGTGCACTTATGTATCTTGCTCTTATTATACATGTTATAATAATTTTATTAAAGTGCGTGTAAAATATAATATCACTCTTATCAAAAGAGATATTAGAATAAATTAAATATTAATACAAATTATTTATTCTAACCAATTGTGTCAAGGCTTATTGATTATGAAATTGCAGGAAGTTATGAAGTTTGATCTCAAGAAAGTTATATGTTTTCATGTGGGAATACTGTCATACCAAATCATTCCAAAGAATAGTCAATTTTATTGTCATACAAGTAAAAGTGTCCCTTAGTGCTTAGTTGTCGCTACTAACAAGTCAAACAAGCAATTTATCTATACCAACAAGATCATAAATCGAGTGATTGTCAAAAATATAGTTGACTGAGATCAATAAACATATCCTGAAAATATGTGACCTTCCTTTGAAAAGAGATATTCCAACATAATATGAATATAATGTTGCAGGCATAACTCAACTAAGCGGGGGACACATCAAAGGAGTCTGATGTTCAATAGTTCGTACTCACCAAGGCATTAACAACTTTAAACTTTGAGAAGTTGAGATATAAAATTGGAATTCGTCATCTTCGAATTGTTAAGTGATGTCATCATCAGGGGAAGTAAATAACACTTTTTTCCCCTTAATCAAGTTTTATCCCATTGGATTTTCCTAGTAAATGTTTTTAATGATATAACAAACAAAACATATTACTACACCTTTTCTTTTTTACTAAAAAAATTCTTTTACATGGACATACAAGGGGAGTGATGGAAGTTAAAAAAAATGCTCTCTAAGGAAAAGAAAACCCTACCACCATCAACCCTAGTTTGCCTACTTTTTGATGGTTGTCACGGCCATTGGCCAACCTCCTCCAGAGGTAGGCCTGCTGGCAACACCACCAGGACCTTCATATGTTGATTCTTTGATGCGGTACAAGCCTAACATTAAAACAGGGGTGGAGCTAGCCCTCTGTTAGAGGGTTCATCTGAACCTCCTTCGGCGGAAAATATTATTATTTATACATGGTTAAAATTATTTTTTATGTATATATAGTAGATGTCAAACCCCCTTCAGTTAGTTCGTGTGTTCAGTTCTTCAGATTTTTTTGAACCATCTTATTAAAAATCTTAGCTCCGCCACTATATTAAAACCCTACCATTGAAATCAATATCATACATGCATTGAGAACCACAAGTAATATGAGAGCAGGAAGAAGTTAATCAGATGATAATCAATGAGAAACTGGAGTATACAATGATTGGTAAGTTTTCTTATGGTTGGTCAGATATAGAGAAGTTATGAAAACTTATTCTAAAACAATATGAATTAAAGAGAGAATGCAATAGTGGTCTTTAGAGTAATAGACATGTGTTGATAAGGGCTACACATGTCTATCTCTTTTTACTTTTAATTTTAATTTTAATTTCAATTTCAGTACATAATTTTTATTTTATAACATAAACTAATTAGATCAGCTAATTAAATTCTTGAATAATTATAGTAATTTTTCCCTTAAAAATTGGGAGAAAATAATAGAGAAGATTCCGCAATATGACAACTTGATAATATTAGCCTGTGACTTTATATGTTATATACCTCAACCATAATTAAAATAAGTTTTTATAGTCAAACTCTCTTTCTCTGTCAAAGGAAATCAGTGTTTCTTGGAAAGACCAATTTCTCTAAAATACATACAAAATAGACAAAGAAAAATATTGTTAAAATTCAAGAAGCCAGCCAGAGGAATCATTGTTTCTCTGGCGAAAGAAAGGGGGAAGAAGAGAAGGAGGAATTTTGAGAGGTTGATGGAGAGCATTCCAAGGTGGGAGGTGTTGTCTTTGTGTGGAATTGGTACATGGGTCATTCTATCTTCAATGTTTAATGTCACCCAAAAGATTAGATCTTTAACTCAACCATGGGTTTCTAGCTATGTTGTTTCTACCACTCCTATTACTTTAAAGATCCAGGTTTGCTCCTTTTTACTTTCTATGCCTGTGAAAGTTTTATGTCTATACTGATTGATTTCCTTTTTATTCTTTTTTTGCAGAAATATCACAACAAATATTTGGATGCCTTCTTTTCTGCCCTTTCTTGTGTTGTTTCTGTGCCATTCTACACTGCTTTCCTTCCATTGCTATTCTGGGTATGTCTTTGTTTTGCCAATTTGTACTTGTGTTTCTTGCAAAGCTTTCTTCTTTTATAGTGGAGTTTGTATGTTGCAGAGTGGGCATTGTAAATTGGCTAGACAGATGACTCTTTTGATGGCCTTGTGTGATTATATTGGTAACTGTATAAAGGTACTGTCTTTTCTCTTAATGTATGTATGTAAGTTTTTCTAGGTGAATTTTGGTTGATCATAGTTTAAAATTGCAGGATGTTGTATGTGCTCCTAGACCAAGTGCACCACCTGTTAGGAGAATAACAGCAACTGAAGATGAGAAAGAAAATGCTCTCGAATATGGACTTCCTTCTTCGCACACACTCAACACTGTCTGCCTGTCAGGGTACACCTCTTATTTTTGTTCTGCTGCTTCATTCTCTGATGGAATTAGCATAAAATAAATCAATTAGTCTTTGCTTCATTTAGGAACGAAAAATACTCGCCCTGCTGCATTTTGTGCTTTATATATCAGCGTATTCTTACTCCTCTTATTTCCTTTTTTGGGACAAATCAGGTTCCTCCTTCAGTACATCTTATCCTACATACAAAATGATGATGCTATTACTGGATTAGTTGGATTAGTAATCGTTTGTTTGTTTGTTTTCTTCATTGCATTAGGTAAGTCCTATTTTTCCTGCATGAGGCTCCAATTTTACTTCTTCAAAATATCCAGGACTCAAATTTTGCCTTTCTGTCAGGAAGAATATATCTGGGAATGCACAGCTTGATTGACATCATTGCGGGTCTAGCTTTCGGATTGGCAATCTTGGCATCCTGGCTTTCTGTTCACAAATACATAGATTATTTCATAGTTTCGGGCCAAAATGGTACGAGTACTGTTACCTGTTTTGAATTTCCTTGGTCTTAAAGGTTGTGTCATTCAAAAATCAAAATCTAGAGAATTGGGAAGAGATGCTACGCTGCCTTGCTGATAACCCTGATGTGCTTCTCGGTAGATATCCACTTCAAAGCATATTGGGAATACAGAAATAGATCAAGATGCCCAATAGAGTCTTCCAAATCACTTTGTCATGACCAATAGAGTCTTCCAAGACAGTGGAGGAGTAAACTAGGAGTGGTGATATTGGTGATGCTTCTACCACTGGTGTGGTATCTTGAAAGTATACTCCAAAATCCAAATGGATGTTTAACCATGGCTTCAATCAAATACAAAAAACAACAACATAACCAGTGTAATCCCACTAGTAGGGTATGGGGAGGGCTAGTGTCTATGTAGACCTTACCCCTACGAGGTAGAGAGGTTGTTTCTGATATACCCTTGGCTCAAATATAAAAAACAACACAAAGAAAAAAAAGACAAGTGATTCTTAAGTAGATAGAAATAGTTCAGACAACAATTGATAATGTACCATCTATGGTGCTGATATTTAGCTTATAGGGCCTGGAAATGCACTTGAGGTTCCTGAAGCTGAAAGATGTAAAAGCTTGGCTCCTCCTGCAAAAAATTCTCCTTTTTTATCCTTTTTTTAAATAGATTTGAATGTCGGGTTCTTAATGTGAGTTTTCCAGTTTTTTTGTCATCTTTATTTCATATTTGAATGACTATTTATCTTGTCCCTGGTTCTGAGATTTGGAATTATTTGCAGTTGCATCATTCTGGGCTGTGCTATGCTTCTTGTTGCTCTTTGCTTACCCTACACCGCAGCTTCCAACTCCAAGTTTTGAGTTCCATACAGCCTTTAATGGTGTGGCATTGGGAATTGTAAGCACACAACTGTACTTGCTTGACTTTATCTTGTTAAGTTCATAATTCTCCTTCCACTTATTCCTTTGTTGAGACCTTCTACTGAGATTTGTGTTCATTGACCAGATTGCGTCAGTGCATTTGCCTAAAATTTTTAGTACTGGAAAATGACTGCATAAGGAAAAATGTGGGAAATGGTTATCTTGTTGCTTAGCATATGATTGTAAAAATTTTCTTCTCCTACTTCTTAGTTCATGTGAATCAGCTATGTTGATATGAAAAAGTTCAATAGCTTTGCTACGTTATTTCTTCCACACTGCTTTCTCCTTGATGAGTTGTTCAGAAGGCAATGGTCTATTTACGAAGTGATTGTCTCTGGACAATTTGTTGGAGAGGTGGTCTTTTGACTGTTCAACCCAACATTTTCTTTACTCTTAATAAACTTGTTATTGATTGCACTTTGACTTGTATGATTAAAATGATTCTATTGGAAGTCATCAAACTCCATTTTGAATGAGCAATAGTGCAAACTTTGAATTTAATAATATAAACAAGGCAGCTGAGGGCTAAAAGTTGTGTGGGTTGCTGTCCTGGAGTGGAAGCCCTTTTCCTGTTGCTACCTTGGTTTTGATAGCCAAAATATAAGCATGTGTTGCTGTATTCTTACCTATGTGTGCCTTTGTTGGCTATCAAGGAAATAACTAGAGATGTGATAGAGTAGCATAGGTTTCCGATTCCTCCTGCATGTTTCGTTTGCTTAGCTATTAACTAAATAAAAAATGGAATAAGTAGAATTGTTGGAGAGAGAGAGAGAGAAGTGTCTGCTCCTTTCCTTGTTGGTCCCTAGTCAATCTTAAGCTCTCTTTCGCTCAAATATCGTCCTTTGTTTTTCCTACTCTTGCTTATGTTCCTGTTCAAGACCTCACTCTCTGGGGACGAGGGCTAATAATCTCGTAGACCTTAGTTTATTGTGGATTTCAGTGGTGGAACTAGGATTTTCACTAAGGGGTGTCAAACTATAAAGGATAGACCCACGAAGAAACCAAGGAGAGTCAATATACAATATATATACATAAAATTTATTTATATACACAATGTAAATTTCCGACGAACATGTGGCTCCGCCACTGGTGGGTTTCATATGTATTAGATTGAGGAAAAACTACTTGGTGTTGATTTTTTCTATGAGAGTTTACATAATGAATTTCTATGCCTCCTTGAATTTGAGTACTTGGAAAAGCTGAATACTACTGTCCTGGCATTTTTTGTTCTTATTTTTTGGCAAGGTTACTGTCATATAATTTCTTTTTAGTTATTATGCATGTCCTTGTGCTCAGGTTCAGTTTTTTTTTTGGATTTATAGAAGGATGTGATGATCCCTTATAGATAAGTGATTAGGTGTGCTTTTACAGGGTACTTGCAAGTGCCTCTAATTTCATGAAAACAAAATCCTTTTGTCCAGGTAATTGGTGTCCATCAGACGTATCATCAGTTTCATCATGAGAGTGTACCCCGTGTCTTCACTCCCCAGCTTACCCTTCCTGCATTTTTGGGAAGACTGATTGTAGGATATCCAACAATACTCCTTGTGAGGTTCTGCAGCAAGGCTCTTGCCAAATGGATGCTTCCCATGCTTGCCAATGCATTGGGCATCCCAGTGAGATCAAGCAGCTATGTCCCATCACTAAGCGTTTCAGCTTCTGCTAAAAAGTCAGATCAAATAAAGCAAGCAGGTTATATTCAAAAACTATTCTTTTTCTCCCAGCAGGACTCGTTCGAAGTCGATACTGGTATTAGGCTCTTTCAGTACGCTAGTCTTGCTTGGTCTGTGGTGGATCTCGTGCCTTCTCTATTCTTTCACCTGGGCCTATGATGCTTGGTATTTCATGTATAATAGAATATATATTGTTTGTGTTGATATATAGGAATATATTCTTATCTGACCATTTTGAACTCTTGTATGGCAATTTTGAACTTTTGTAATATATTATTACTGATGTAAATGAGATATTCTGCGGGTTCTGAAAGCAATTCTAGCTACTTTGAGAGCCATAAAGATTAACAGAGGTAATAATGTTTCTTTTCCATTTTTATACACAGAACTAGACAAGTAAAAATTTTGGGCTTGCACCGCACATATAAATATGAAGAATCCTATACATTTTTATGATAGACTGATCACTTTGATATGATATTATTAATATAGTATATTGAAAATGATATTACATCAGTGATTATCAGGAAGTTCTTGTTAAAGATGATCTTGTCCGGAAATCACAAGTCTTTCGGGAAGAAAAAAAGTAAAAGTAAAACCAACAGTTGTATACTTGTATTACAGTAAGATAAGATGCAGAAACATAAAGGAGCAGAGTGAGACTAAGTGCATGATCCTCTTCCTTTCATTACATGCTTCCTTAGCCCTGGAATGTGGACATTAGAGATATAATCTTTCCAATCTATGCTTTCTACATCAAATCCAAATTGCCATCTTTCTTCTTTAGACATGCATTCCATCAACCTCTGAGTATTGCTGTTGTCAAATCTGGAAAATTTTGGACCTCTTTTAACCTCATAAAAATGGTGCAAAACTTAATAGAGAGGATAATAAAGACCAAATTCTTACCTTCCTCCATAAAAAGTGTAGGGTTCATAAATATTAGCCAGGTACTTTGCTTGCTCCACTGACTTCCTGCAGATGTTCTCAAGTTTCCTGGACAACTTTCCATTTGGATCGGTCAAATCTGTTAGGCCACTTCTGTTAATGGCGTCTTGCCATAGATGGGATGATAAGTCCTCCATGGATCTGAGCAGCGACATTTTTGGAACATGAATTGGTCTTCCTTTGGAGTCAATGTAGGGTGAACGGTTGAAGTGATCAAATAGCATTCTGGCCAGGTCCTTGAAGACTAATGGATTTACAGCAGATGAAGCAACCTGGTAAACATTACTACTACCTGGTTTTCCTTCTGTACCGTGTTTTGCCATGGCTGCCAAGGTTGCATTCACAACCATGTCAGCTGGAACCTACGTACAAGAGAGACACAAATAAATACACACTACTATACCCTTCATATATGTTAATGTTCATACTGGATATTTATGTGAAGAACTTGCCACATCAAGAACTCCATTAGGGTCTACAAGAAACCCTGTGAGCTGCCCTTTACCATAGTACAAGATGATTGGATCCATCATCCTGCATATGAAAGTAACATTAGTTTTTAAGGTGAATTATTGCAAGTCTTTTTTGTGATTTGAGTTTTAAGTAGAATATTCACCTGCTCCCTTCCATCCATCCAGGAAATGGTTCCTTGTAGGTGCTCTCAATGACACTTGGTCGAATAATTACTACAGGAATATCACCCCTCATGCTATCTATCATCATCTCTCCCATTGCCTTTGTGAATACATAAGTGTCTTGCCACCCAAATTTGTTAGCTCTGATCAATTCAAATGTACTCTATGTTAAGCAAATATGTAATGAAGCAAGCAAATATTTAGTGCTATAATATATACATACCTCTGTAAACCAATCTCCTTCATTTTCTGAGCAATTGAATTATCTTCTAAACCTTGTTTAGACTCCAAAACTAACTTTATCTCATCTTCAACATTCAATGAGGTGAAGGAGTTCGGATTAACTTCAGAGAGAAGATTCTCCTTTGCTATACTATCTCCAATGCAGAATGGCTTTTCCATAATTCTACCTTGTCGCTGTCCATTAACATATGCTGTTTATAACATGAAACAATCTCTTCAATCAATAGACATATCGTTCAAGTTAAACATCTCTTGATAAATTGGTGAGGCAAGTAATTTCTTGTCTGAGAGTGAGTGCTTACCTGTGGATACTTGAAGAAAGAGTTTAAGGTTGTGACATTGTTTTGCAAAGTTCATAAGGCGGGTAGGTCCTCCAGTATTTATATCAAGTGCTATATCATACCTGCAGATTTCATCAAATATATACTTGCTTCAGGCATGAGAAAGAAAACATGGACATATATGCACACAACTCCAGATGTTAATCTGCAACAACCTTTCATCAAAAGTGGTATTGGCAGCAGAATTTACAATTATGTCAACCTCTTTCGCCATCATGTTGGCTGTGTCTTGATCGATTCCAAGATTAGCTTCACAAACATTTCCTAACACAGGTACCAACTTGCTCAACATGAAAGTCTGATAAGATTTCCCATGGACTTGTTTGAGGCAATTGAATATATCAGCATTGAGGATCTGATGGAAATTTAAAAAAACAAACTTGTTAATGGTGGATAAGTAGCCAAAAAGATAAGTGTATGAGTACATAAGATTAATGCATAAATACTTCATTCTTCAATCTCTGCATAGCAACTTCTTTGTTCTTTGCCTTGATCAAGATGAATATTTTGTTCACATCAGGTGTTGTCCTTAAGATCTTCTCAATAAGAACTGGAGGGAAGATATGATGTTATAAGAATCACGAGTTAGGAAAGAAAAACAGAGGAGATATAGTGCTGTAAAGTAAACATACCTTTTCCCAGAAAACCAGTTGCACCAGTAATGAGAAATGCCTTCCCTCTCAGAAACATGGTAATGCCTATACCATCATCATGCCTTGGCTGACCATAAGGCACCAAATCCTTCACCTTAATTTCAGTATTTGGAGTCAAAACCAAACTTCCTAAAGTTTTTTCCGAGTTAACTGATGACCTCTCTGTTACAACAGAAGAAACATTCCCATTTTTTGTACCACTAGTTTGGCAATATACCTTGTTAGGAGGACACCATCTCCAATTCTTTGTCAATTTCATAACAGTTTTTGATATAACAGATGAAGAACTTAGACTACTCACAGCCTCCATATTGATGCAAAGAGAAGAAAAAAGTTTAGAGGAAAATGAAAGGAAAGATTATAGCTATGAGGTTGGCTTGCAACCTCTACTAGCTTAGCTAATCACTTGTTTCTTGTTTTTTAATTATTTTTAAAAAAAAAAAAAAAAAAGTGAAAAACAAGTTAACTAACAAGTGAGTTTGGTTTGATGTAAGAGGAGGGAAAGATTGAGGAAAAAGAAGGTTTGGTTGAAGAATATTTAAGGGAAGAGGAGATGAAAGTTAGGAGAATGAAAAGAAAGCACTCTTTTTGCCACCTCTCTGCCCCTTTCTTCACACTTATAACCACTAAGCTAACTTGGCGGGAGTAATTAATAATCCTCATAACTATTATTCAAACTTTCTCTTTCTCTCTCTTTCAACAAAACATATCAAGAATAAAGAGTGTGACAATCCTCCCAAGGGACAAAAATCATATTTTTTGTCTTTTTAAAACTCAACTACCTCCCCCAACATTCAACAGTCGACATTTTCATCTTCTATGGATTGATATAGCTTTAGATTAGTTGACCCATCATTAAAGGGGTAAAATAGAATTTCATTTATATTCTTAATTAATTACCGACTCTCCTAATCCTAATTAATCAGATGTTATTAATTCTAGCGTGAGTGTGTTTTCTTTATGATTTTGTTGATGAGTAAGACTTTATTTTCTCCTCCTTGTTAAATTACATCGAGATTTATCAATATGTGAATAAGGGTTAAGAGCATGAAAAGTTCTCTTAAAAGATGGAAGAACAAAAAATATTTTTCCAATATTAAGTTTTAAAGTGTAATTACTTCTCTTCATTCGCGCAAATTCTTCACTCTTACAAATAGTTTGTGCAAGCGTATATTGATAAAGCTTAGAGTAAAACATTTTACCGACCTAGGTAGTCAGTCCCTAACGCAAGCACGCACGCACGCACTCCCACAATTTTTAACTTAATAGATTCAAACATACAAATTATAGAAAGTGCACTAACTGAAATTCAAAAGTAAATAATTGATTTTTGACTTTGTAGGTGATATTACACAACATTGTTATAAGTCACCAACTTCTTGACAAAGAATGCCACTAAAGTAAAGCCTGCATGGATATATAAAAGTAATTCATTATCAACTGTACCATTTATCACTTATCAAAAATAAAAATACAAGCAGTGATAGTTATTTTGTTTATCATGGTCCTAGATGGATCATTGTTAAAGATTAGACATTGTTCTTTCGGAAGCTGTAGGAAGTAGAATGCAGATAACCTTGATCTGCTAATGTCTAGTCATTAGACATACATCGAGCACATTTGCAATCGAAACCAAACCCTTCAGAAAGGATGGCGCGCCGAGCATCACAATCCATGCTTGCGTCAATGTAGCATATCCTCAACTCTTCCCCTGATATAACATGAGAGTTTAAACACACTCATCATGAGAAACTGGAAATTATATTCATGCCTATATTACCAGTAGAAGGAAATCAATCAAATTGAGAATATTGGAAAGAAATGGAGCAAATGAATAATGTTGTCAACCCCAACTAGCTTAGGATTGAAGCTTTTGTTGATATTGAAATATAGCAACATCAACCAAATCATCAGGAATTCCTATATTAGCAGAAAATTACATGTTCTCTACAACACAATTATAGGTCTAACAACTTAGGCAAAATATTAAACAAGCATTGTTTTTGTAATCGACAAATCACTGAGGCCTATAGCGCACGGCTCAAATCTTAGTGAATAATGGGTTTGTCCCTCTACCCTTCTCCATTTAAATACTAGGCTGTCTGCAGCTGATTTGGAACCTGTGACATGCGCCTAACGCACACTCACGTGTTGCACTCTAACACTTTACCAAAGCCCTTTGGCCATTAAGCATGCGTTGTTTTGAGGTCAAAATTGGCTGCTAATCAGATTATAATCACATGGAATCTCTATTCAACGACAATGAACATCCAAAAATTGAACGTATAAAAAAAGCCAAGATGATTTCACAACACAAGTAGATACAACTTTCTTAAATCTTATGGAACAAATTCTCTTACACTTATGTATACCAGTGCAAAACGAACTGATCAAATAATGGAAGGAGAGTCACCTGCTTCAATATCACGAAGAGCCTTCAATTTTGCGTTCACACTTTCTATCCACAAAATGTGTGCATTGGGATCTGCAGGTGAAATATTCGAGTTAATTAAACTGGTGTCCCATTGACACATCTATGCATTTTCAGCATTGGATCAAAAGTAACTTCTTTCTTTGTTCTTCTTTTAGGTTACTTTGTCTGCTTAAGGTTCAGTACCTCTAGGAAGTATGGATGTGCAACCACTAACAACAGTTGCAGATCAGAACTTTGAGGATCATAGCAAGAATCTATACTGGTCCAATCCATAGAAGGCCAGTTACAGAAGAAAATGATCATAGCCAATTTACGACTAGAATATTTGACTTTTTGGGACAGTTTGTCTATACTCTATATCATCCTAGTCCTAATTGCACCAGAGTATGAGAATCGACAATGGCCAATTCTTAGTGGCAGCCCTTCAGGGAATTAGATAAAATTCATATTCGCCCATTCCACAGACAACGAATAATCGTTGCCACAAGTTTATGGATCTTGGAAACTTCATTGAGTTAGACAACAATAAACGAATAATTGTTGCCATAAGTTTATGGATCTTGGAAACTTCATTGAGTTAGACAACAATATCAGAAACATATGCATAGTGTGAACATTAACCATGTAAATTTATTGTCTGTTGCCCAGGAATAAATCAACAGCATGCAGACAAAGGAAGGTTTCGTTTTGGTGTGTCTCTAAAAAAATGCATTGTGATTAATCGTCAACTTACACAGATGGATAATGCAAGTGCTGAACATCAGAAGAATGAAAACTCTTACCACAGTCATGATTATAAAATGATGGTAGCATATAAATAGCATTTCCAACTGCAGCCTCTGCTTCTACTGATGCTGCTGCTGACAAAAGGATATCTTCATATGATCCCAAGGCCAATTCAATCCGAAAAGAATTGATACGGATACGTGCCAATACATCAATATACCATTTTTTTGACAAAACTAGCAGAAGTTAAAGAGACAAAAGCATCATTTCTCTCCCAGTATTTTGTAATTGATCGAAGTTCACTATGCTTAATAATAATTAGGCTCGACCAAAGAGACCCTAACTATTTTTCTTCATAGAAACTAAAATAAAATCAATCCTATGGAGACTAGCTATGAAACTATAAGGATACATGCAATCTGCTCATCTGTGAACCCTGCATCTTCAAATGTGCTTCTCAGTAGCTGATATTCCTTCTCCATCTGCATATTTAAAAGGGTCAGAATAAGCTCCATAGATTACAGATGTCACTTGGAAGATGTAAGACACAGGAAACTATCTCACATTCACATACTAATCAGGAAGAGAATAAGGGTGGGGGGAGATGAGAAACTAGCAGAGCTTGAAAGAAGTTCTATTCCATTCCACCTTCCAGCATCAGGGAGGAAAAAGAATCAAGTGGAGGGAGAACTTTCATCTTGGACTTCCTTTTGTAAGTCATATAACATTCTTGACAGAATATTTTCAAATTCTGGTCATTAGCTGTTGTTACTCATGAAAAAATAACTTCTCGAATTACATTTAACAGAAAGTAGATTAAAATAAAGTACAGTTCAATCCGGGTTTTAAGTGCAAAGCATAAGATAGAGCTGGTTTTAATGAAGAAAGGCGCAAATAAGTCAAATTTGAATAAAAGATATCTACATATATATAACGCAAGAAAATCAACTCTAAGCTCAAACAACAATACATAGTCAAAGCATTGTTGTTAAAGGCTCACATAAAACGCGCTGAAACTCAGTGAAGTTCAAGATGTGGTCTCACCTATCTAAATTGGTTTTTTGATTTTGAGACATATCATCCTGGAATAAGATGTTTACCGTCGAAAAACTCAATATCCCAGCATGAAATGGTGAGTTTTGAAATTGACGTTGTCGTACAAAACCATAATTTCCTTCGTTGAATTGTTCAAAACCCAAATTTACAACATTAGGAGTTTGAAAGTCACTACCTCCTCCTTCTGCGTAGATACTCCAGTATAGTAAAAAACAGGGTAATACGGGAGTAGCCAATGATAAATTTGTGTTAGTCTCATATTGATTTCCCGAAAATCCCGTATTATGTTCTTCTATATGAACACCTCCCGAATTTGATATTGGTGGTGATGGATTTTCATTTGGTGGAGTATAATGTTGTTGAAAATTCAACCGCGTGTTCAAATGAGCAGTATTCATAGCATCTCTAGAATAAGATGTCATTTGTCTTGCATTGTCTCTCATTTGAAATAACCGAGTATTATCATTTTCTATCGCTTGATTCATTCTATACAATCTTTCATGTCCCATTTTTTCTTTTTATAACCGAGAAATCCGTCTGTGACCCTCCCTTTGGGACCAATCACAGCCTTCTAAACTCGGTGGATAATGGGCCCGCCCCTCTACCCTTCTCCACTTAAATACCGGGCTACGCTTTGCATGGTGTGGGGCTTGAACTTGTGACCTAAGCCACAAATCCTCCACCTTTTGCCACTTGAGCTAGGCCTTGGGGGCCTTTCATGTCCCATTACCTAAAATTCATTAAAAATATATGTAAAAAAGGTCAAACGAAGAAGTCAATGATATTTATGTATTTTTAAAAAAACTACATACCAATGCCTCAGACGATTGGTTGATATCCATGTTGGATAACATGTTTTGGATTTGCATGAATGTCGTCGATACCAATTCAAATAACCAATGTGGTTTGCTTGATGATTTATTTGTACAACATGTTGATAACGTTCATTCCATGTATTTTCAGTATCAACAAACATCTGACGAGTATGCCTATCTATTTTGTGGCGCATATCGATTTTATAATGCTCATCAGAATAATGCACATTTTGTGGTATATGTTGCACAAAACCAAATTGTTTTACTACACAATTAATCATGTGCCACTCACGATATATTCCGAAAATAAATGGCACCTTCCACACACTCTGCCCTCGTCGACACCATTCAGGCAATGCATTAAGAACTTCTTGAGAATAAGACTCCCAAATAAACTATAGAAGAAAAAATTAACATATATATCATACATTTTTTTTTTACCATTTTAAATCTTGTGATAAAACTAATTTTTTTAATTATACCTAATAAGTTTGTAGATTGTCTAAAACATCTCTATAAAAGATCATAATTTTTCGAGCCTCATTCTCATGAACCCTTCGTCGAGACCATATATGCAAGTGATTTTTGTCCCTCTGGTTGATCATTGTTGAAAGGCGATAGTATAGGTTGAAATGGTATAATACGCTCCCACACCCATACCTATAAAACAATAAATAATTTTGGGAAAATGCACAAGTACCCCCCCCCCCCAAACCTATGCCCGAAATCCCAGAGACACTTATACTATACTAAGGTCCTATTACCCCCCCAAACTTATTTTATAAATATTTTTCTACCCCTTTTCGGCCTACGTGGCACTATCAACCAGATAGCTTGAAAAAATTGTCAACACATGCTGGAACTAGAAGATAGTGCCACGTAGGCCGAAAAAGGGGGTAGAGAATTATTTATAAAATAAGTATGGAGGGGTAATAGGACCTTAGTATAGTATAAGTGCATCTCTGAGATTTTGGGCATAGGTTGGGCGGGGGGGGGGGGGGGGGGGGGTACTTATGCATTTTCCCAATAATATTTATTATTAGTATTAAAAATAGTCAATTATAATAATTACAAATATAAAGGTGACCAACCTGCAATAATGATATGAAACCATTTACAACAGAAACGTCGCATATAGAGGCGCGACATAATGAATGGTACAAGTATGAAAGTGTGGCAACTCCCCAGCTTGTGTTGCCAGTCACCCATTTCAATGAAAAAATTTGAATTAAATTTATTTCCTATTAGGAAATAATGTTCTTCCAAGCAACCAAAATAAGTATAATCCAAATTTTTGTCGTACCTCTAGTTCAGTGGAATTTGAAGTTTCTATATAATTAACTAATGACGCTGAAAATATTCTAAAACCTTGAAAGCAATCTTCCGTAGGAAACCAACCGGATAAATTATAAATTAAAGTTTTTCTAGTAAAAAAATCCATGAATTTAGTGTTTGTTAGTAGAACAGGTGTACCATCAACAACCATACTGAACATAACTTCCATATCCTGCATAGTCATTGTTGTTTCACCAGTTCTCATATGAAAGATATGAGTCTATGGACGACACCTTTCAACCAAAGCAGTAATAACGCTTGCATCGTACTGAATGTTTCCTACTTCAAGAACACCTCTAAAACCTGTGTAACCAAAATAATTTAGTATATGTGTATGAAGTGGATTATTTTGTAAGTGTTGCCATAATTCATAATCATGTCTCCGCACTGTTAAACGTGTTTCCATCACAGTTATTTCACCATTCCAAATTTTTTGAGACCGATGTTTATCTTGTAACGTTAAAACATCAAACTCAATTGGTCATTGATATGCAATTTTTTCTTGATTCATCTACACACAAGAAGAAGGTAGTGGCTTTCAAACTCCTAATGTTGTAAATTTGGGTTTTGAACAATTCAACAAAGGAAATTATGGTTTTGTACAACAACGTCAATTTCAAAACTCACCATTTCATGCTGGGAGATGGAGTTTTTTCGACGGTAAACAATATACTCTTTAAATCATTTTTAAAATATTTTATTTATATTAAATTATATGTTAATGATTTACATCGTATTCTAGGATGATATGTCTCAAAATCAAAATGATGATGAAGTTGGACCTTCACAACAATATGTATGGTGTTATAATGGACAAAATTTCAATTTTCACATTTATAAAATATTAATAAAATTCAATAATAAATATAATTTTGCAGGTCATCAACAACCCTCGAAGAACAACAAGGCCACACGTACCCACAACCTGTGGAACCGGTAGACATAAACAACAACAACAACTGCATCAAGGCAGACAATAATCTCTAGAAGTGTTGTCTTTTATATTTTCTATCATGTCCCTTATATGTTGTACTCAATATATCAAATTACATATAAAAAAAGTAGTTGTGAGAATTTTTTGCTTTAAGTTAACTCTTTTCTTAATGTGGTTTACTCAACTCTACAATTTTCTAGAAATATACTACCACAAATGTATGAAGCCTATCTTCTACAAATATACTACTACATTTTTTTCCATAAAAATAATGATAAGATTTTTATAGTTAACTAAACAATGTAGGGAAGATTATAATAAAAAAATGGAAAGAGACCATGCAACTAAAAGCCTAATTTCAAATTTCTTAATTACGTTAAATAATTTCGTTTGGAACTCTAGTTAACAATTTTTTTAAAATATAAAAAAGTTATATATAAATGGTTCATGGTTTCATTGACCGGAACCAAAAGGTCTAAAACCATTAATTTGTGAAAAGAAATTAATTAATTAGTGGATTCAAAAGTGTGTTGTTTAAGTTTGATCAATGAAGAATTGTCAAAGTCAACAATTGCTTTGTCAAAAACAGGGTTTATTGATCCACTGTATAAGAGATCGCACAAAACAATATTAAAAATAAACATTATATTGGTTCTTTATAAATATAGTAAGTCATCAACATACCTAGCAACTCAATTCACAAAACCAAAAAAAAAAAAAAAAACGCGGACACCCATGCACCTTGTAAGGTGCATGGCCTGAGCCTTACAATGCTAAAGGCTGTTGCGCCTTACAAGTCGCATGGGTATCCGCGCCTTGCGACGGATACCCTGATTTGAACGGAATTGAACGGCGTCTAAATTTGTTGCCCTTTTGGTTTGATAAATAATTTTGTTGCCCTTTTGGAATTTTTGAAAAGTTTTGTTGCTCTTTTGGCTGCATTTATTGCGTCTCAAATTAATCAATTAAATTCACTTTTCGAAAAACCAGAAAGCTTTTTTATAAGAGCAATGGTTTTTTAAACGAGTCATTTTTCTTGGGTGAAAATGTTGTCGAAAATACTTCTCTGCTAAACACTAGCATTGGTATCAGAGCCCTTTAGTTCTTAAGAGACTTGTGAGAATTTGAGTTATATTGAGTGAAACCCAAACATAATCAAACCATTCCATAAAATTAGCTTGCAGAATAATGGAAGGTGAAGGTATTATTTCATCAATTGCTCCGCCAATTTTTGATGGAGAAAACTATCAGGTTTGGGTTGTTAGGATGGAAGCCTACATGGATGCATGTGATCTCTGGGAGGCAGTAGATTCCGTAATAGTGCGAAAAGAAGGCCGGCTCCAAGTTGTTCAAGAATAGTGGCGTTGAGTTTCTCAACCCTTTGACTTAGGATTAGTCAGTTCTATTTCTAGATGGGGCGGGGAAGGGACATAACTCAGCGGTAGAGTGTCACCTTAACGTGGTGGAAGTCATCAGTTCGAGCCTGATTTGGGTTGTTAGGATGGAAGTCTACATGGATGCATATGATCTCTGGGAGGAGTAGAGGAGGATTATGAAGTTCCTCCTTTAACAGGCAATCCTACTATGGCTCAGATTAAAACTCACAAAGAGAAGAAAACCAGGAAGTCGAAGGCGAAGGCATGTCTCTAGGCTGCAGTATCTCCTACTATTTTTTCCAAAATCATGACTCTTAAATCAGCTAAGGAAATATGGGACTTTCTGAAAAAGGAATATTATGGAGATGAAAGAACTTGAGGCATGAAGGTCTTAAACCTGGTGAGGAAATTTGAAATGCAAAAAATGAAGGGAATCTGAGACAATTAAAGAGTACTGAGATAAACTTATTAGTCTGGCCAATAAACTTGGTGCCGAACTTTCTCATACAAGGATTGTGCAAAAAAATCCTTGTTACTTTACCTGAAAAGTCTGAAGCAACAATTGCTTCACTAGAAAATACAAAAGATTTGTCAAACTTTACTTTGGCGGAACTTTTAAACTCCTTGTAAGCTCAGGAACAACGAAGAATGATGAGGAACGAGGCGACTGTTGAAGGAGCTTTGCAAGCAAGGCATCAGTTCAATGCTAGAGGCAAAGGTAGGAAGCAGAAGTTCAAGAAGAGCTATGCTACATCAACAGAAGCTGCTGCAACTTAAAGCAATTCGAGCAACGACAACAAAGATGGAAAATATCCACCATGTCAACAGTGTGGGAAGAGGAATCATCCACACTTCAAATATTGGAAAAAACCTATGCAGAAAGTGTCATAAACTTGGTCATGCTAAAGATTATTTGCAAAGAAAAAGGACCACAACAATTAAATGGAGCTCAAATTGCAGACGAACAAGAAGAAGATCAATTGTTTGTGGCTACTTGTTTTGCAAGTAGAAGTTCAAGCGAAAGCTGGTTAATTGATAGCGGTGGTACAAATCATATGACTCATGATGAGGAGATTTTCAGAGAGTTAGACAGATCTGCAATCTCTAAAGTCAGAATTGGTAATGGAGATTACCTTCCAGCCAAAGGGAAAGGCATAATAGCTATTGAAAGCTACTCAGGTACAAAGTTAATCTCAGATGTACTTTCTGTTCCTGAACTTGATCAAAATTTGTTGAGCGTAGGGCAACTTTTGGAGAATGGTTTTAAGCTTACGTTTTAGGACAAGAAGTGTGTGATCTTTGATCCAAAGGGCCAACAAATCTGTCAAGTTAAAATGAGAGGAAAGAGCTTTTCCTTTGATCCAATGGAGGAAAAATTGGCTGCCTATCCGAGCCAAGAGATGACAACAACTTTATGGCACAAGAGACTCGGACATGTCCATCACAGGGCACTGTTGTACATGCTGAAGAAAGATATGGTTCGAGGACTACCACTTATGGAGGATGAACATGCAACTTGCAGCACATGTCAATTGGGAAAGCAAAGTAGAATGCCTTTTGCCAAGGCAACGTGGAGAGCATCAGTGAAGCTTCAATTAGTCCATACTGATTTGTGTGGACCACATAGGACTGCTTCTCTTAATGGAAGTAAATATTTTATAGCATTCATTGATGCTATGACACAAATGTGTTGGATTTATTTTCTCAGGTTCAAATCTGAAGTAACTGAAGTGTTCTGGAATTTCAAACCTTTGGTAGAAAATCAAAGTGGTTGCAGGATTCAAATGCTTAGATCAGTTAATGGTACTGAGTACACATCTGATCAATTTGAAAAGTTTTGTGAAAATGCAGGAATTGAGCATCAACTCACTGTTCCATATACTCCGCAGCAAAATGGTGTCAGTGAAAGGAAGAACAGATCGATAATGGAGATGTCCAGATGCTTGTTATATGAGAAGGGCCTACCAAAAAAGTTATGGGCAGAAGCAGCTAATACTGCTGTTTTTTTGCTAAACAGGTTGCCTACAAAAGCCGTGAAGGAAAAGACACCTTTTGAGGCATGGCACATGTATAAGCCGTCCTTACAAAACTTAATAATCTTTGGTTGTTTTTGTTTCTCTCATATTCCACAGGTTAAGAGGGGCAAGTTAGATAAGAAAGCTGAACCTTGAGTCTTTATTGGTTATAGTACAATCTCCAAAGCTTACAAAATTTCTCAGCCTCATACAGGAAAAATTATGGTAAGCAGAGATGTATTTTTTATGGAGAAAGAGCAATGGGACTGGGAAGAAGTTAACCAGAAGCAGATCACAAGAAATCTTCTAGATTCAGATGAGAACATTGATGATCAACCTGTGAGAGGAACAAGGTCGCTCTCTGACATATACCAGAGATGCAGTGTGGCCATTTTAGAGCCTTCTGGATTTGAAGAAGCCGTTTCAGATCCCAAGAGGAAAGCTGCAATGGAGGAGGAGCTTGCAATGATTGAGAAGAGCGAGACCTGGCAGCTTGTGGAAAAAACACAACATAGGAAGATCATTGGTGTGAAGTGGGTTTATCGCACGAAATTGAATGCTGATGGATCTGTTAACAAGCTCGAGGCAAGACTTGTTGTGAAAGGTTACTCACAAATTTTTGGAGTTGATTATTCAGAAACCTTTGCTCTAGTTGCTAGGCTTGATACTATAAGGCTGTTACTAGCTATTGCTGCTGAAAAAGGTTGGAAAATCTTTCAATTAGATGTCAATTCGAATTTTTTAAATGGTTTTCTACAGGAGCAAATTAATGTGGAGCAACCTCAAGGTTTTTCTGTAAAGGGACATGACGACAAAGTGTATCTATTGAAGAAAGCCCTTTATGGTTTAAAACAAGCTCCAAGGGCTTGGTACAGTCAAATTGATGATCACTTGCAAGGCTTAGGTTTTAAGAAAAGCCTAAGCGAATCAACTCTATTAGTTATAAAAAGAGAATCTGATATTGTGATTATATCACTTTATGTTGATGATCTTCATGTAACAGGCAACAACCTTGAAATGATAGATGAATTCAAGGTAGAGATGAAGAAAGTGTTTGAAATGACAGACTTGGGAGAAATGCCTTACTTTCTTGGAATGCAGATTTGTCAAATCCACAATGAAGTGTTCATTTGTCAAAAGAAATATGCAAGGGAGATAATGAAGAAGTTTAAATTGGAAGATTGAAAACCTATGAACACTCCAATGAATCAGAAAGAAAAGCTGATTACAGATGATGGTAGTGACAAGGTTGACGAGGCAAGTTATAGAAGTATGGTTGGATGTCTCATGTATCTCACTGCCACGAGACCCAACATTCTGCAAGCAGTAAGTGTCTTGTCTAGATTTCTGAATTGTGCAAGTGAAATGCACATGAAAGCAGCCAAAAGAGTGATAAGGTATTTCAAGGGAACTTTGGACTATGGTGTTAGGTTCGGGAAAAGTCAGAACCTCAAGTTGCAAGGGTATTCAGATAGTGATTGGGCTGGGTCAGATGATGACATGAAAAGCACTTCAGGTTATTGTTTTAGCCTTGGTTCGGGATGTTTTTCATGGTGCTCAAAGAAGCAAGGTATCGTGGCACAGTCAACTGCAGAAGCTGAATTTATAGCTGCAACAGCTCTGTTAATCAAGCTCTTTGGCTAAGGAAGATTATGTTAGATCTTGATCTGGAGCAACAAGAAAGCACGGAAGTGTTTGTGGATAATCAGGCAGCCATAGCAATTTCTCATAATCCAGTTTTTCATGGAAAAACAAACATTTTAATATCAAATTGTACTTTCTCAGGGAAGTACAAGAAGGTGGAGAGGTGGAATTGGTTTATTAAAAGTCGGAAGATCAAATTGCTGATGTATTCACTAAGCCATTTCATGTTAACAGGTTTGAATTCCTTAGAATGAAGCTTGGACTATGCAGTTCTTGAGCCAGGAGGAGTGTTGCAGTTGTCTTCTAGAACTACATGACCAAAATTGAAGCTAAACGATGACGTAGGGCAGAAGAATGTTGAGGAAGTGCGCACCAGAATAAATTGCTATTTTTTAGCTGTTTTCTGTTTCCTGGTCAGATTAAAACTTTGTTAGCTACTGTTAAGGATTAGTTCCTCAATCTCAGCAAGCAGTAACTTAGTTTTAGCAGATATTTTAGCATTACTTTACATCATCTTAGTTAAGCTGCGATTCAGCTCTTATTCTCCTCTGTTAAACACAAACAGTCTGCATAGAATTCCAGGTGTCTTCATCTTTAATCTAGAATCAACACACTCATTGGCCACAGTGTTGGATCCACTATTTGCCTCCCCTTTATGGAAGTCACCTGATTTCTATCAACTGGCATGGAGATCACTGTTTTTAATCTCTCAGTCAACACTTTAGAGATAAAAAATTTAAACTGATCCAATTAGGCTAATAGGTCTAAAATCTCTCAACTCTCTGTCTCCAGTCTTCTAAGGTATAATAGTTGTGTATGATGCATTAAACCTCTTCTCAAAATATTTCTGTGTGAAAATTCCTCAAAGTTTACATAACATCTTCTTTTACAACGTCCTAACAAGAATGAAAGAATCACATAGTGTATCCATCCGGCCCAGGTGCCTTATCTGGAGCACAATGTTTAACCCCTGCCCAAAGCATTAAAAACACTTCTTTTGCAATAAAGTCAAAATATTCTACCATTTCTCTAGATCTACTTTGAAACTTCTCTTCTCTGTGGAGAACTGGTGACATTGAAGTCTCCACAAACAACCCAAGGACCCTCCATAAGACCTCTAACAGCACTGATTCCCCCATGTTGTCCTTGTAGCACAGAGGCTGGTAATTTTTCCAGGGGGAGTTCACGTGATGTGTACAAGCAAGATTGAAGTGACCTATTCTGATGAATGGGTCACCAGGAAAGGAGTTCAGCAAACCTATAAAGTAGGAGCTGGAAAAAACTTGGGAACTGTGCCTGGGAGCATTTTCCAACAGCTTTTTCTTTGCTAGTAATAATTTACTTTGGACTACTCTGAGCCAAAGGAATTGAAAAACTACAAAGTTAAATATTACTGCCTCCGTCCCTGACATACTTCCATTTTTAGCTTGTCCCAAAAAAGAATGACACCCTTCCTTTCTTTTTATAATTGTGGTGTCCAGGCCATCTTGTGCGCACCTCAACTAATTCGATGGGGTTACCTACTATCTCCCACCAGCACAGGTACCGAATAATTTTGTCCACTAAGACTTGGACATATAGGAAGAAATCACCTATGTTTTGCCTCCACTGAAATACCCTTCTCTTTTCAGAAACCATCTAATCTTAGTATCTTCATTTTACCCTTCATGACATGACTTATTTGGAAACCACTCGATATAAAATTTCATCTTTTGTAGGAAGAGAGAAAATGAAAAAACATGCAGAACTTTCACAAACACTCGTTCAAAAGGAAAATTTTGATCTTTGCATACATTTGACTTACACGTCGAAAGTCTTCTTTAATTTCTTAAAGTTTGTGTCTAGTCAAACACTTTCACATAAAATGGGAAGGAAGAAATACTATTTAGTGCTGCTTTGTTCAAGATAAAGCGCATGTACGATAAAGTGCACACCTACTGCATTAGTGCCTGCATTGAAGCGTTGTCTTAGTGAAGTGAAGTGCACAACTTATGTCGCATCAAGTTTTAGCAGGCAAAGAATATAATAACCGAGGTACAGGGCATCTGAAACATGATAATAATACCACTGATGAAGACAATTGCTCCTAACAATACCTGACTGGTTCAGCAACCCTATAGAATGCACTAATGCCTCCCCCCAACACTGGTTTTAACCAAGGTTTATCACCATCAGCATTTAGTAAATTGTGATTTGCAAAAAAATTCTTTAACCAATAAGAAAAGAAAATCTTGCAAATATTTTTCCAATCATAATTTATTGAATATTTGCAAGCTAACCAACCCTAGGAAGCAAAAAGTAAGTAGTTGTACTCTAAAGTATTTTTTGTCTGCACTGTTTGTCTCCCATTATTTTATCTTCTACAACAATCAAATCAAAGGGAATTGAAAATAGGATATTGAAAACACAGTTGGTTTGGAAACTAGGCTTCTTCACAGTATAAAGGTCAAGAAGTTGTACAAAAATGAAGTTATTTTTTAACTTTTTTTTTTATTAAGATGCTTCACAATCAGACGATGGAGTCCTATGAAAGAAATGGTCACCTCTAGTACCCAAAGATACTTTATCTGTGTTTACATGCTGATACTCACCTGTTATTTGACACAGTACAAAATCTCAAGGATCAGAAACAGCTAGCAAAGGAAGTTAATAGTTTGAAGTTTTAATAAAAACATCACCAACATGAACTCCAACTGCTAAGAAAAAGGCTCAACCTGAAGTACTCACCAGTAAAATCATTTCGGAAGATAATGTTGCTGGCTGAAGTATGTCAAGAGTTTCTGGAGTGGCCGCTCCAGATATAATCGTGCAAGCCAATCTCTTGACCAGAAGCGGATACTTTAGGCCTTGAGTTCTTCAGAGCAAGAAAAAGCAAAATGAGAATATGTAACTCACAAAGATAAGTGAAATAAATACTCCTTGATCTATGTGTCATTAGATCAGATATATATTTTCTAAAGCAACTCCAATAGTTATGCACAGCTTAATCGCTAATAGTACCATGAAACACAGGATGATTTTCCCCTAAACTCATATTGTAAAGAAATGTATATTGGGCCTAACTCAACCCAAAAGCTAGCTCACGAGGGAGGATTGCCCAAAACCATATAAGGAGATCATGTACACTTTTTTCCCACCAATGTGAGACTCCAACACTCCTGCATGCCCCGGACTGGACATCTGGATCATGGACAATATAAGACGGGGAGGAGCCCAACATCGGAAGCATACAATGGGATGCGTCTGGCTATGATACCATGTAAAAAAATGGATCTTGGGCCTAGGTCAAGGGGTGATGGTTGTCCAAGTCATATTAAAGAAACCACGCATCTCTTAAAGGGACGATGTAGGACTCTTCACACACACCCTAACGCCCAAGGTGGACATCTGGTGCGTGGGTAATTTAATATGGGGGTTCAACATCGGAAATGAGAATTGGGATGCCTTCTGCACTGATACCAAGTAAAGAAATGGATCTTAGGCCTAACTCAATCTTAAAAGCTAGCTCATGAGGGAAGAATTGTCCGAGACTATATAAGGTGACCATGTACCCTTCCCACAAACTATCTGGACCTCCAACACATATCCTATCCTCATATACAAAACCATGATCTATGGTTTGTCGGCAGAAGAATAAGATGGAATGAAAGTTGAATATCATATGTTCATATTTCCTTCTATTACATGTGGAAAGAGTATCTGTTGAGTTTGAGAAGATAGCATCAAGGCAATTGTTCCAAAACAAATAATGTTGCACTGCCCTATTAAAAAATGATTTTTTTATGACAAGGGAAACCCGCAGCCACTACCCTTTGGGTGCACAATTCAGCACTGCAAAAGCTGAAAAGAGTGAATAAATAAATTTACATTATCTTTATTATTTTGCCACAGACATGAGATTGAGTATTAGACATCAATATGGTTTAGGTTTTATAGTACAAAATGGGCAATGACTTCAAATGGGGAAAATAGGAGAATAAAATTGTGACACCCTCATATTTTCTTCTAAGATCCTTTTTCTCTATTTTTTAATATATCATCAATCTTCCAACTATAGAAGTAAGTTCCACATTTCTGCTTATTAGTTTCCAACAAAAATTAAGCTCGAGCTTATTTGGTAACAGAAACTAAACAACAAAACATAATAAAGAATCTACTTATGCAGACAACCTTTATACTCGAATTTTTCTGCTAGTCAGAAAAGCAGAATGATTGGAATACCCAAATCAGACCTGTCAAAAGAAATTCACATTCTAGCCTATAGGAAACCTGAGAACTTAACATGCTCCATGTGTGGACCACTTATAAGCTAGAGGATGGCGAAGTTTATTCATTCAAGCAATAAGTATATCTTTCTCAAAAACGCCCTTAAAAAGTATATCTTTCTCAAAAGGTTAATCTTGAACCCTCAGGGGTTGACCTGCTGGCAATTGACTTGAGCCTTGGGGTTTGCTCCCTTTCAAGGTCTCAAGTTCGAAACCCACTGGGTGCAAACAATTTCTGAGGGCCATCGGACTGGGTAAAACCTGAATTAACCGTGGTGCACTTGCGGGAAACTCCTTGCCGAGGGCCTGTGCACCCCCGGGATTAGTCGGGGCTCAAAGAGACTCGGACACCCGGTGCAAATCAAAAAAAGGTTACTCTTGAAGTTTTTTTTTTTTTTTTGAAACTGGTAACATGTGTGTGTGTGTCTATATATATATATATATATATATCTGCACCATAACAGTGCTATCTATTACAAACCCAACCATGCTTAGGAGTACTGCTTCACAAGGAACCTATCATATCAACTAGTGATTCAGTCTCCTCTACATAGTTTTCTTTACACCAAAAATGAAACAAAAGAATACAATTCATCTTGACTTTCTACACAGAAATGCTTTTGCCTTCAAAAATTCGGTAGTTCCTCTCATTCCAAATTGTCCACCATATACAAACAAGGACAAGTTTCCACCTCTCCTTTTGTCTCACTACACCATCATTATAGTTCCAGCACTTCAATAAATCACAACTTGTTGCTGGCATAGAACATCCTAGTCCTACCATGTTCAAACAAAGTTGCCACAATTGTCCCGTTATAGGACAGTGTAGAAACAGATGGCTATTGTTTTCTCTGGGTGCACCGCACATACGACATCTAGAGCATAGATGAAATCCCCCTTCTTCTTAAGTTTTGGAGTTATTCCGAAAATGTAAGTATTCAAAAAAGCAAACAATTCTAAAAATGTAAATGTAAGTTAACTCACATCATTTATCCCCTAACAAATGGTACATGGGACCATTCCCATAGTATCCCGAAGTTTAACTCAGACAAAATTTATCAAAATTTTTAAAATATATTTGTTTAACTTAATGAAATCGAATATTTGTGTTGATAGATGTATAAATGCTTCAATTATTTTCTTTGTTGGCACATATTAACATAGCAAAAGATGCCCTTTATTATCTTATTCAGACTTGAAATTAGTGTTCTTAACCTATACAAAACTGTATTTCTCATGTATAAAGGTGGTATGCATCGAAGTGAACCATGTAATAAAGACCATATACAATATAGGCACGAACGCATTGTATCAAACAAGTAATATTTGATGGAAGATAGAGGGAAAGTAGAAACTGTTCATACCGGCAGTATTCATGAAAGTGTGACCAATCAGCTTGCTTCTCCGTGTCGTAAAAAATCTAAAACAGTAAGATGGCATGAGTTAGAAGTGAGATATACTAATACAGCAAGCTTGTTATAAGGTCCAATAATGATGGTAAGCACGAAATTTCAGTCTTTTAATAAAATTTCGAATGATCTAACAGGAACCCTATTGGCATTTCACATAATATGTTCAAAATCACACAGAATTCACAATAATTTGTCCAGTTTGAAACAGGTTTTATTTCTTATCCTTGCCAGAACTACATATCAGAAAAAGAAAAAAAAAAAAAAAAAAAGGGGGGGGGGGGGGGGGGTTCATATATATACCTTGGATTGTTGTCTACATTCGTCACTACAAAAGGGAACATTTGATGCTACATTTTTGAGGCAGAAATAACAGACGCTATCAATTGAAGAAAGAGAAGGGTGAGAGAGGATGGGTTTGTCAGTGTGGATGAGTTCGCCAGCACCGATTCTCCGAGTGGCAAACACACCTCGACCGGCTGACTCTGTAAACCCAACTTCGATGGGAGGCGCCGATGTGAGCCCTCTTGGTTTTGACTCGTTGGTGTACCCATTACTCCGAGAGTATATGGAGAGTAAAGCTTTTCTCCGACGGAGAAGTGATGACATTTCCGTTTACCTGCTTTCTCATATTTTCCTTTTCCATTACTCCCAAGTTATTAATAGACACTACTACAAAATCAAACCCCAAAACTTTCACTTTCCTCGGGAAATAAGTAATTAATGGTTTTATTGACGTGGGATTCGACCCCAACCTAATGGGTTCTATATTTGACGATTATTGAGTCGTACTTCTTTATTGGAGGTGTAATTTTGACGTATTAAATTTGATGTTATTGTCGAAAAAATGTTTGTCAATTAAGTCAAGTGTGTATTATTCCACTTTTAATCTTATTTCTTAATTTTACTTTTTGTTTGTTGTTTTTGTTCCCAAAGGGTACAAGTTAAAGTATGTTAAATACACACAGTAAGGGTGAACGGTTAATTCTTTACTACCCAAAGCTTGAGAAATTTATTTGAAAGAAAATGAATGATCAAGAGCGCAAAGCACAACGACTGAGACAAATTGTTGAGGCTCGAGCTAGGGGTAATAGTAATAATGGTAACAACAATAATGTTGGAAATGAACTTGGTGACGATGAAGATGGTTGGGTTGCAGTGAATCGTCGTCCAGTTCCGAGAGCTAAAGGGAAACATAGACAGGTTGACCCCATTGATTTTGATCTCGATGAGGATGAAGCTGATATGGATGAAGTTGGAGCCACTGGGCTATTGTTCTCCCACCCTTAGCACAAGGAGTAAAATTTACCACTATAGGCGGGGCGGATTCTTGCCTTTGTAAAATAAGGCTTATGCCTTAGCCCCAAATTTCGGGGTCCCAAATTTTTATCAAAAATAAATTATGTGTTATATTATTTATGATAAAAAGTATATTTTTTAAAAATATATTATTTTACTCAACTTAACATATGTTGTCCTTTGTTAAAAATAAGAATTAATAGTGAAGAGTGTTGAACAAAGAGAATTACAAATTCTTTTTTTATTTCGTTTTGAAGCATTACAACAAACATATAGAAATGGGGTAAATCAAGTTATCATATTCTTGAATCAGATTCTATGGTTCTAACTCTTATCTTTGTTTAATATTTGTCAACTTTACTTATAGAATTATATTAATAATTCATATAATAATTACCTCATTGAAAGAATGTTTTTCAATATTGAGTTGATAAAATCTTACCTAAAATCAATAACTGAAAAAACAGCATTAAATACTAATAATTTTCATCTAAATAGTGTAAGATAAATAAATTTTGAATAAATACGTATACGAAGTTTGTTTATATTTTAGGCCTCAAATTGAAATTTCATTTTAGGCCTCCAATTACGTTGAGCCGCCCCCGATTATAGGTATCATGATTCAACTGCTGAACTTGAAATGATTATTTAGAAGAGTAGTTGGCGATGATCCAAATCTTCACATAATGAACTTCATTAGTATTTGTATGTTTTCTGAGATCCATGGAGTCAGTCAAACGGTTATTCGTTTGAGATTGTTCATGTTGTCTCTATCTGAAGAGGCAATAATATAAGTGAATGAGTTGTCACACAACTCAATCACCATCTGAAAAGAGTTGAAAGAGGGTTTTTGTAATACCGGGGAAACTAGTGAACTAACTTAGAGAGTTCTAGAGCCTTGTGTTAGAATTTTAGAGTTTGGCATGAGGGTTAAAAATCATAAAAATGATTTTCGTACTTAGAATAAAGGTTTTAGGGTTAGGGTATCAAGGTACAATCCCCCAAGGACCACCCAAGGGGTCCTTGAGGAGGACCCCAAAATAGCCCAAAAGTTGTCCAAAATAGCAGCCTCCCACGAAGGGCATCCACGAATCGTGGATGGACCCACACCCCGTGGGTTGGGGTCGTGGGTCAAGGCTGAAGCTTCCCTGCATGTTAAGCCCCAGAACCCTCCCCTACGAAGGTGCAACACAATTCGTAGCCCCACCCACGGTCCGTGGGTGGGGGTCTCGTGGGTGGGGCATATTTTTAGTAAATTAGTTTTAAGTTAAGGGCTTAGGGGTTAATTGGTAATTAGTTAGGGGATTAGGGGAGGTCGGTTAGTTAGTTATTAAACCACATATATAAGCCTAATAGACCCCTAAACTGAGTGAATTAAATCATTCTTCTAAGACCCCAAATTCTCTCCAAATAACTCTCTCTCTAGAAGTGAAGAAGAAGAAGAAGAAGAAGAAGAAGAAGAAGAAGAAGAGGAGGAGAAGGAGAAGAAGGAGGGCAGATTTTCCTCCATTGTTTCAAGCTTGGTTAGGGCTTTGAATTAAGGTATGTTAGCTTATTCATCTTTGGGTTCTTCCACCCATAGAGCCCCCTAGGTTTCCCCCAATTGTGAAGTAAAAACCCCAATCACTACATTGTGGGTAGTGATGAAGATTGATTCCAATCAAGTGGATGATACTTAATTATGTTTGATTTAGAATTGAATTATGATATTATGATGAATTTATGTAATTTCTATGGTTAACCCTAGCCTAATTGATGAATTTGCTATTTTGTGGGTTTATGCCATGAGAGGTGAAGTTGAAGATTCATAGTGATCTTCTAAAATTAATATCATGAGTAGTAATTGTTCAAGGTTAGGAACATATAGACATGAATTGAACTAGACTTATTATATGAGATGGATCTTGACTTGTAAAGCTCGAAGTTGAACCTTTATGATGAATTATCACTAGAATCACCTAGTAATGAAGAATGTGATTAGAATACCTTGAAATCTAGGTATGAATGTTGATTGTGGAAGTAAAGCTTTGAGAATAGGGCTTGTAGTCATGAATGTTGATGACTAGGGCTTGAGAGTAAAGCTAATATGATTAAATATAGATGCTAAGGCTTTTAGAGTAAAGTCTATATGTGAATAGAAGTCTAATGAATAGAATTGTGATTAAAGATCTTTACCTACCTAATTCACCTTATGAATAATAAATGGTAGGAAATGATAGAATCACTTGAAGTCATGATGATATCCATTTCTAATGTAGAATTTTATATATGATATTAGGCATGAATGTTAACTTAACATGAAAAGTGTTCTCACATAGTAATGGTTCTAGGGTTGAAAGGCTTCTCTCACCTAATTGAACCTAAGGCTAAAGAGCCTTCATACCTAGATCATGGATGGTTATAGTAGCTCACACATAGTCTAAAAGAGGTATTTAGTGAATTAATATGGATTGGTTGTCACGGACATCTTTCTATGAACTTGAGTCAAAGTAGAGACTTAATAATATTCTTGTAGGATTTAGGCTTAGCACCGAGTAGATATTGAAATGAGATGGAGGTTCCCACCTAGTTGAGTTTGGGCTTCCAATATGGGATCTCTCACCTAGAAGAGTTCGGCTTTCCTACAGTGAGTCTCATGAGATGAAAGCCTTCACCTAGTGGAATTTTGGGTTTCTAGTAGCAATCTATGTATCCCATAATTACGTGCCCCATAGGAAAGTTAGATAGTGAATCTAACTAAGCTAACAAATCGGTTCTACCTTAGGCAAATGGACCAACCCTTGACGGTGTGGGTAACACCGAGAGAGATCATGTGATAGCTCATATGTTCTCATGTCAGTTATGGATATATCCCAACAACAACAAGATTAGTAATGAACTAAGATAATGCTTAATGTAGCATCTCATGGAGTTCAAACCTCATGGACTAAGATTATGCTTGAGAAAGCATCTCCTAGAGTCCAACACAATTAATGGTCTAAGATTGTGCTTGAAGAAGCTTATTCTAGAGATCAAACTTAACGAACTAAGATTAAGCTTGTGGAAGCATCTCCTAGGGTTCAACCTTAGTGAACTAAGATTATGCTTTCAGTAGCATCTCCTAGAGTTCAAGCTTGATGAACTATGATGTACTTAATGTAGTATATCCTAGGGTTCAAAATAATGAGGAACTAAGATAGGCTTAGTGAAGTACCTTAAAGTGTTCAGGAGTATGAATGGACTTAGACATGTTAATAATGAACCTAGACATGCTAAAAGAAGTACCTCATAGGGTTCAACCTAATAATGAACTAGGATGTGCTTAAGGGAGTACCTCATAGTAATCTAAGGTATAAAGAGAGGAACTAGGTTCCAAACCAAAAAGCATTAGAATGAGGACCTAAAAGTGGTACTTAGTATTAGTAGTATAACAGAATGTTATTGATTCATTGCACAAGTATGACTTAAGGTTATTCAAGAAAGTGTTCTTTTGTGTGATGTATCTTGAGATATGATTGTGATATAGTTGCCTTCCTTGTTAGTATTGACTAAAGGTGATAGTTCCCTTGTCTATATGAAGTAAGCTAATAATGAGACCAAAGGAAGGTGAGTCTGACTATGATGACTTCAAGGTTATGCTTAGTGTGAAGGGTAGTATGGGATGTCTTTCATGCATTGCACAAGTGTGCTTTGAGGTTACTTAGGAGTATAGTGCCCTTATGGTAGAAAAGTTTAAGACTTGACCATGCATATAGGCTATGATTAAGATGACCAAAAAGGGATACTTGGCTTGGGTAGTATTATGGGATGTTATTCATGTATTGCACATGTATGCTTTTAGGTTACTTGAGAGTAGTTCTATTGTGGTATAGATGACTAAAGAGTTGAATAATGATTATATGATGCTTATGTTGGAGACTTTGCTTATTATTATGATATTGTCTCTTGTGCTTATAGTTTATGTTTCATGAAGTATTTCATATGATTTTGGATTATGTCTTATATTTGACTAACCCTTGTCTTATGCTCTTATCATTATGCTAGCTAACATTTTTAGTACATTTTGTACTAACACATACTTTGCCTACATTCTCATCAAATGTAGGGGTTTGGAGACTTGAGTTCTATTCTTGGAGATGGGTTTCCAAGGAGCAAAGGAGTTGAAGATCTTGGTGAGTCCTCATAGCTTTGAGGACAAAACCCACTAGTTCCTTTATGTCTTTTATTTTCATGTTGAGACTATTGTATGGGTTGTGTCCCAAAGCTTTTAATTCAAGTTGAGTTTAAATGGCTTGAGAGAAAAGTGTAGTAAAGACTTCCGCTTGTTTTTATGAAAATGACTTTGATTGTATGGATAAAAGTTTTTAAATTTTTCATAATTTTCTATTATCTTATGTTATGATATGATAAGGGCTTGTATGAGACCCCTTCAGGGTCAAGTACGTCATGCTACATCTAGGGTGTACCCCTGGGTTGTGACAAACTTGGTATCAGAGCACAAGGTTTATAATAGTTCTAGGATTGTCTCAAACCACGTCTAGTAGAGTCTTGTTCATAAATGTGAAGCGCGCCACATTTATGAATAGGAGGCTATTGGATGTTTAGGAAATCTCACTTCTTAATTCTCTAAGTCATGTCATAGAGTTTGGCTTTAGTAGGCCCTTCTTCTAGTCCGTGCCCTATGGTTTTTTAGGGTATGGCTAATACAAGGGCAAATTATAGGAGGGATGATGAAGGCAATGTGGAGCAAGAGGTTCCTCTCCAAGTTCCACACCAAGCTCATCCCCAAACTCCGGTTGACCCCGCAATGGAGAATGTGACCCATGCGGAGTTTAGGTCTACTATCCAACTGTTGGCTCAAGTTGTGAAAACTCAAGCCAATAGAGAGGTGGTTGCTCTTATGAACACTAATGTGAATTCTGCGGCTTCTAGATTGAGGGATTTTGCTAGGATGAACCCTCTCATGTTCTTTGGTTCCAAATTTGGAGAAGATCCTCAAAAATTTGTGGGAGAGGTTTACAAGATAATTGATCCTATAAGGGTGACTTCGGTTGAGAAAGCGGAGCTAGCCGCTTATCAATTGAAAGGTGTGGCCCAAGTATGGTATACTCAATGGAAGATGAATAGGCCGGTAAGAGCGGGTCCTATAGATTGAGAGGTGTTCAAGAAGGCATTTCTTGATAAGTTCTTTCCCGAGAGATGAGGGAAGTTAAGGTAGAAGAATTTATCAACCTTCGACAAGCAGCGAGTGTTCAAGAATATTCTCTAAAGTTTACCGAATTGTCCAAGTATTCTCCGGCTATGATGGCGGATCCTATGGATGAGATGAATAAGTTTGTGTCGTGTGTGTCTAGATTGGTAAGAAAAGAATGACGTTCGACAATGCTTCATGATAACATGGATATATCTCGTCTCATGGTGCATGCTCAACAAATGGAAGATCAGAAACTCCAAGACAAGAATAGAGAGGCAAAAAGGGCTAGGACCGGTGATAGGGATTTCTCCAATGCTAGATCCGATGGATATGGTCAACCTAGGACCTAACAAAAACTTTCCAACCAGAAGAGAGTGTCTAAACCTAAGCCTCAAAGATGGAGTAATAGTGAATCTGTGTTGCTTAAGCCTACTAGCTCCAAGTGTGGAAGAAAGCATTATGGTGAGTGTCTAGCCAAAAAGGATGGGTGTTATGGTTGTGGTAATGAGGGTCACAAGATAAGAGATTGTCCAATACTTAGGGCTAGAGGGAGAGAGGCCAATCAAGCTTCTCTTAGGGGTCTGGATTCCAATGTTCCCAAGCAAAAATAGGTTCTAGGTTCTCCAAACTAGTGGTGATCAAGAGTGACCTCTTAATGTGGCTATCGATATGTTTTCATGCTTTATTTGATTTCGGTATTGTTTGGTATCTTGTGACTTGATATGTTGGGCTTTGAAATTGTCCTTAGTATGAATGATGTTTAGAAGAGTTTGTGTAGGCTTACTCCCAAGGGGGAGATAGTGTGCCTATCTAGTAGGGTTATTGTGTGATTATGTGTTGCCATGATTTCCTAATATACATGTTCATGAAAATGATTAGGTCTTGTTAGAAATGACTTATATGCATTGTTTTGCCTCATGTTGTAGTGCATTTGAGTAGAGTTGCATAAAGACTTCATGAGATGAGTTAATGAGCATGCCTTAGTTTGGAGTTGAAAAATTCCTCCTTGAATAAATGCCTTTTGAGAGTAATTTGCATTTAGGCTCCATGAGTGTGTGTTGAGCATGTTTTAGCTAGGAGATGTTAATTCCTCCTTAAAAATGAGTAGATATAGAATTTCATGCATTTTGGGTTGGTAGAAGTAGTTCCTACTCCCTTGTGTTGCATTGAATGTGTTTAGCTTGGAATTGAAGTTTTCTTCCTTGGTTGTGTGCATTTAAATGTAGTGCATGCATGTTGGGATGCTAGTCTAGAGTTGTGATTTTAAGAAGTATTTTAGAATCGTCATTCGAGGATGAATGATCTCAAGGGGGAGATATTGTAATACCCGGGAAACTAGTGAACTAAACTAGAGAGTTCTAGAACCTTGTGTTAGAATTTTATAGTTTGGTATGAGGGTTAAAAATCATAAAAATGATTTCCGTAATTAGAATGAAGGTTTTAGGGTTAGGGCGTCAAGGTACGACCCCCAAGGACCACCCAAGGGGTCCTTGAAGAGAACCCCAAAACAGCCCAAAAACAGTCCAAAACAGCAGCCTCTCACGAAGGGCATCCACGAACCATGGAAGAACCCACTCCCCGTGGGTTGGGGTCACGGGTCAAGGCTGAAGCTACCCTGCATGTTAAGCCCCAGAACCTCCACCTACGAAGGTGCAGCACAATCTGTAGGCCCACCCACGGTTTGTGGGTGGGGGTCTCATGGGTGGGGCATATTTGTAGTGAATTAGTTTTAAGTTAGGGGCTTAGGGGTTAATTGATAATTAGTTAGGGGATTAGGGGAGGTCGGTTAGTTAGTTATTAAACCACCTATATAAGCCTAATAGACCCCTAAACTAAGTGAATTAAATCATTCTTCCAACACCCCAAATTCTCTCCAAATAATTCTCTCTCTAGAAGTGAACAAGAAGAAGAGTTGGAAGTAGGGCAGATTTTCCTCCATTGTTTCAAGCTTGGTTAGGGCTTTGAATTAAGGTATGTTAGCTTATTCATCTATGGGTTCTTCCACCCATATAGCCCCCTAGGTTTCCCCCAATTGTGAAGTCAAAACCCCAATTAGCAAGGGTTTCTTCCTACATTGTGGGTAGTGATGAAAATTGAGAAAGGGCTTGTAGTCATGAATGTTGATCACTAGGGCTTGAGAGTAAAGCTAATATGATTAACTATAGATATTAAGGCTTTGAGAGTAAAATCTATATGTGAATAGAAGTCTAATAAATAGAATTGTGATGAAAGATCTTTACCTACCTAATTCACCTTATGAATAATAGATCATAGGAAGTGATAGAATCATTGAAGTCATGATGATATCCATGTCTTATGTAGAATTCTAGATATGATATTAGGCATGAATGTGAACTTAACATGAAAGGTGTTCTCACATAATAATGGTTCTAGGGTTGAAGGGCTTCTCTCACCTAATTGAACCTAAGGCTAAAGAGCCTTCATACCTAGGTCATGGATGGTGATAGTTGCTCACACATGGTCTATAAGAGGTATTTAGTGAATTAATACGGATTGGTTGTCAAGGACATCTTTCTATGAACTTGAGTCAAAGTAGAGACTTAATAGTTATCTTGTGTGATATATGCCTAGTACCGAGTGAATATTGAAATGAGATAGAGGTTCCCGCCTAGTTGAGTTTGGGCTTCCATGGACATTCCCACCTAGTTGAGTTTAGTCTTCCAACATGAAATCTCTCACCCAGAAGAGTCTGAATTTCTCAAAGTGAGTCTCATGAGATGAAAGCCTTCACCTAGTGGAGTTTTGGATTTCTAGTAGCAATCTTTGTATCCCATAACTACGTGCCCCATAGAAAAGTTAGTTAATGGATCCAACTAAGCTAACAAATTCATTCTACTTTAGGCAAGTGGACCAACCCTTGACGATGTGGGTAACATTGGGAGAGATCATGTGATAACTCATATGTTCTCATGTTAGTTATGGCTATATCCTAACTACAACAAGGTTAGTAATGACCTAAGATAATGTTTAATGTAGCATCTCATATAGTTCAAACCTCATGGACTAAGATTATGCTTGAGAAAGCATCTCCTAGAGTCTAACACAATTAATTGTGTAAGATTGTGCTTGAAGAAGCATCTCCTAGCCTAGATGCCTAGTAAAGAACGAGCTGGTGGGAAAGAGTTGGAGATCATGAAAAGCTTTAACGAACTAAGATTATGAATGTGGAAGCATCGCCTAGGGTTCAACCTTAGTGAACTAAGATTATGCTTTAAGTAGCATCTCCTAGAGTTCAAGCTTGATGAACTAAGATGTACTTAATGTAGTATATCCTAGGGTTCAAAATAATGAGGAACAAAGATAGGCTTAGTGAAGTACCTCATAATGTTCAAGAGTATAAATGGAGTTAGACATACTTAAGGTAGTATCTCATTGGGTCCATGTTAATAATAAACCTAGACATGCTAAAAGAAGTATCTTATAGGGTTCAACCTAATAATGAACTAGGATGTGCTTAAGGGAGTACCCCATAGTGTTCTAAGGTCTAAAGAGAGGAACTAGGTTCCAAACCAAAAAGCTTTAGAGTGAGGACCTTAAAGTGGTACTTAGTATGAGTAGTACTATGGGATGCTATTGATGCATTTCCCAAGTATGACTTAAGGTTAATGAAGAAAGTGTTTTTTTGTGCGATGTATTTTGGGATAAGATTATGTTATAGTTGTCTTCCTTGTTAGTATTGACTAAAGGTGATAGTTCCCTTGTCTATATGAAGTAAGCTAATAATGAGACCAAAGGAGGGTGAGTATAACTATGATGACTTCAAGGTTATGCTTAGTGTGAAGGGTAGTATGGGATGCCTTTCATGTATTGCACAAGTGTGCTTTGAGGTTACTTAGGAGTATAGTGCCCTTATGGTAGAAAAGCTTAAGACTTGACCATGCATATAGGCTATGATTAAGATGACCAAAAAGGGATACTTGGCTTGGGTGGTATTATAGGAAGCAATTCATGCATTGCACATGTATGCTTTTAGGTTACTTGAGAGTAGTGCTATTATGGTATAGAAGACTAAAGAGTTGAATAATGCTTATATGATGCTTATGTTGGAGACTTTGCTTATTATTATGATATTGTCTCTTGTGCTTATTGTTTATGTTTCATGAAGTATTTCATATGATTTTGGATTATGTCTTATATTGACTAACCCTTGTCTTATGCTCTTATCATTATGCTAGCTAACATATTTAGAACATTTTGTACTATTGCATACTTTGCCTACATTCTCATCAAATGTAGGGTTTGGAGACTTGAGTTCTATTCTTGGAGATGGGTTTCTAAGGAGCAAAGGAGTTGAAGATCTTGGTGAGTCCTCATAGTTTCGAGGACAAAATCCACTAGTTCCTTTATGTCTTTTATTTTCATGTTGAGAATATTGTATGGGCTGTATCCCAAAGCTTTTAATTCAAGTTGAGTTTATATGGTTTGAGACAAAAGTGTAGTAAATACTTTCGCTTGATTTTATGAAAAAGACTTCGATTGTATGGATAAAAGTTTTTAATTTTTCCGTACTTTTTTATTATCTGATGTTTTGATATGCTAAGGGCTTGTATGAGACCCCTTCGGGGTCAAGTACGCCATGTTACATCTAGGGTGTACCCTTGGGTCGTGACCTTTCCTAGAGAGTTCTTTCCACCATTAAAGAAGTTGCAGCTGAAAGATGAGATTAACAACCTACTGAGGTATTGCATGAAATATTGCTATGGTTCAACTAGAAGCTGAAATAGTGTCAAAATTATAAGTTGACTGATGACCATCCAATGGAGACTTTATATAGGTCTTTGAACTCAACAACCAAATTCATTGTAGATGTAGTGGCGGGGGGTTATTTATGGCTCAAATTTTCACGGATGTAGCAATTATGCTACTAGATCAACTATCAAAGAACAACAAGTTCTAACATACTAGAAATTATAAAGTTGCAGGAAATAGCTATGCAGTTGGTTCATCGACGTAGTGTGATCAAGATATGACTCACATAAAAACATAGATAGACCTCTTGACCAATCAGTTTTTAATAGGTGGTGCTGAAAAAGTTATAGGGGCTGCAGGTAGACTTGAGGAGATCTTGATTTGACTATGATAAAAAGGCTAAGTACATGAATAATCAGGGCTCTCTTCGGACCTATGGTCCAAGAAATCAAGGTAGAAATTATCAGATGATTGGGCTGGAAATCGTGATCAAGAAAATTGTCACAATAAGAACAACTTCAAGAATGATCGTAGTGGAGTTTATGTGCCTCTTATAAATAGAGATAGGGCTGGTAGTGGAACAAGTAACTCTAAATAGGAAGATATGTTAGCAAAGGTACTGCAGAGGATAGAATGTACTTACTCTGGAGTAAAAAAGTTGAAGGGTGATCTATCAAACATGAGTCAACTAATGGATTCACACTCCACGTCTATAAAGCAATTGGAGCATCAAATGGGGCAACTGTCTGCAACTCTAAATCAGACATATGTATTCTATGTGACATTTATGTCCTTCAACTTTGGGTATGCACAAGTACACACTCAAACTTGTATAAAATTGAATAAGTAGACATATGCATTCTATGTGGCATAATACACGTAAGATATCATATAGGACACGAATTGTCACATAATAAGCCACGTAGGACACATGTGTCTACTTGTTCAAATTTATATAAGTTTAAATATTTACTTGTACACATGTAAAGTTGAAGGGAATAAATGTCAATTGATGCCAAATTAAATGGTATATTTATATATTATGCCTTTTGGAAATAAATATGGCCAAACGAAACAATAACTTACCACAAAAGAGAAAAGTAATTTAAGGTTCAACAATAACTAGTCTAGTTGATTGATTTTTAGTGAAAAAACTTTATGATTTCATGTAATATTACTGATGATAAAGGTTAAAAAAAACTTAAATATACAATTTAAGCACTTAAATAACCTCTATTTAACAATAGTTTGACTTTGCACCAATATAACAATAGAATCTTTACAAAATATAACAAAACCAAAAATAAATTTAAAAACGGTAAAAAAAAAACCAACACACCATTATGTATTAAATAATATATTAATTCCTTAATTTACTCCAATTCTGTTATTACCCACAAATATCTCACTCATTACTTAATATTTCTCTCTCATGACCTCAAAATAACGTATTGTAACCAAAAACAAACTATCTCTCTCTTCTGTTAAGGTCGTTTCAATGGTTGAAAGTAACATGTATCAATTATAATTCAGCACGTTGAAAGATAAGATGTCATAGGTATGTATCATTTTTTAAATTACTTCCGATTTTTTTTTGTTAGATTATATATTTTGATTTTTCAAAAAAAAGAAAAAAGAGCAGTTATTTCAGTGGTTGAAAACTCTCTTTTCAAGGTTTTTTTGTTGTGGTTAGCCATGAAAAAATTATTATTTGTAAATTGGTTTTGATGAATCATTCATATGAAAGTAATGTTATTTATATAATTGTTAAAAACAAATATTCAATATGGATTGTAGATTATGGTATTATGAATTGTAGGATTGCACATATAATCAAAACCAAGATTAATACTAAATATAAGTCGAATTCTATAACTTTACCACTGTTTATTGATAATATTAGTATGGAAATCAATGTTAATAGTAATGTACTCACTTTTTAATTAATTTGATTATACAAAATAATTTGGTAAAAAATCTTGGTTAGATCATGATGTTATTTTGGTTTAAAATATGTATTTTGGACACCATATTTTCATCATAGTGTACATCATTCATGTACACTATAATTAATATATAGATATTAAAAAACTAATATTATATGATGGTGTTATGCATTTAGTTGATTGTTTAATTAAATTTATTATATAAATAAATTAGTAATTTTTTAGTTAGTTTGTGGTGTAAATGTTTGGCATATATCATTCAGTATATATCAAATTGAAATATATACCAAATTGTCACCATAATGTACACCTTAATTAAATTGTAATTTTGGAAGAAATTTTTTTTATAAATAATTGATTATATTATGATTTTATAAATTGATGTAGGTTTGAATGTTTCTAACTATTTATGGAATTGTATTGTGATTTCAAGATGGCATGAGTGATATCTGACGCAACCACCAATATGATTTATTGCTTCCCACAATTAGTCGTCGAAACAATAATATTTGAGCTGATAATCAAATGAGTTGTGCTAAGAAAAATTTGGTACATAATTGATTAAATTCTGGTATAAGTCATTCTAATGTTGGGACATATACAAAATATCAATTTTACAATGTACTCTAAAGCCTTATTTGTTTTCATTAATATTAAGACGTCTGAATCTGAATACACATTTGAATGTTTAAGATCTTGTCTCTATATCTAAATATTGAATGATTAAGATCTTGTCTCTATATCTAAATATTGAATGATTAAGATCTTGTCTCTATATCTAAATATTGAATGATTAAGACTGTTTGTTATTTAAACATCTGAATATATATATATATATATATATATAATTTTTATTAATTTGTAAACACAATAAATATTATAATTCAAATAAAATTGTAATTAAATATTACTTTAACAAGATATTAGAAAAAAAAACATTAGTCTTTGATAAACGTTAAAATATTTAAATTATAAATTTATATTTTAACTTTGATAAAAATAAAATGAAACTACATGGACTATATATATAATATAAAAATAAAAGTAATTGTTAGAAAACAATATAGCCATCTTTTTTTTTATTTCAAAAATACATATTTATGAAGTTATTTTGCACTTTAGTCAAATAAAAATTTTACAATAAATTTTATCAATTCTGGGTAAACATGCCACAAGAACAAAAATGAAAAGTATAAGGAAAATAATTTGGATAATTAATAAAGTTGGAGAATAAGAGAGGCTTAAAAAAATTGAAGAAAAAAATATGGAGCACATTTTTTTCCGAAAATAAGTGTCTTTAAAAGGGACTGAATGAAAATAAAAATGTCACAGATCTGATTCATTCAGACCTTTTCAGACTCATTCAGACCCATTAAGATATTTTTTTAGTAAAAAAAAACAAACACACTTAATGACCTAATGTTTGAATCATTCAGATTCAGACCTCCATTAAATGCAAACAAATGAGGCCTAAATCATTTTAAATATCTAGTTGATTATTATAATGATATAATATATAATGAATGCCAATGTTATACCACAAAGTACACCATTTTAAAGAATCAAATTATATACTAGTGAAATTGTCTTTACAAATGAAAATATGTATATTGAAATCATATTGTACATCAATTGACACCATCATATGATTTCATGTTTTCTTTTTTACAATATTACCTAAAATAATTCTATTATTGGTATACAAATTATTATGTATAAAAAATTATTAGGGTATGTAAAAGTTTTTTTTTATGATTTTACATATATTGATATTTCATATAATGGAATATAAATTGATATTTCTTGTACAAAAGAATTGAAACGGAAATGGAAAGAGAGAGAAACTCCGAAAGTAATTATATAAAATAAGGAATGTGTTTAAGGGTAGGAATCCTATTAATTAGGCAATAAATTCTCTCACAAAAAATTAGCAATATAATTCAAAAAATCAACCAAAAAAATGAGAGAGAAAAACGTGCATCCTCAAAAATAGGGTCTTTAAGTAAAGAATCATATTCAACTATAATTGACATTGGGAATTCTAAAAGTAAACACAATAAATTATGAGTCTCACAATGTTATCAAATTAGTTGATGTTTTTTTATTCGTTTATGGTGCAAATGATGGTGTATGTTAAAAATTATATATTAGATTGAAGTGTACATCATATTGTCACCATAATGTGTACCATATTAAGTAAATTTATACCAAAAAACAACGTGTTTATACCCTTTTATGTTCAAATTTTTACCACTATATATTATATACTGCACATAATTTATACAAAGAAAAACAACAACTTTTTACCATTCTATTTCATAATTTTACCACTATATATATATATCAATTTTGCACATAATTAATACCAAGAAAAGAAGAGGTTTATATCATTTTTTTAATCATTATATAATTATTTGGTTAGTTTGAGGTGTATATGTTGGTGTACATCATATATATTATATATGTAATATCCCAGAAAATTTGTGAGCAAAGACTCGAACCATCCTTCGTTGTGAGTAGGCTTTTACCGAGAAATTTAAAATTTCTTTAAGTATTAAGGTCCCTAGATGTAGCACCTTGAGTTCCAAGAAGAACTAAAGAGAATTCATTCAAGTCATTCGTAAGATCTTTTAAGTTTTGGGTCAACTTCAAACGACCATAACTTCAATAAAGAATGACTTAGGTGGCCATTAGATATCAAATGAAAGGTATTTGGATTATCTTTCCAACGCCACCGAGTTTTCTAAGTTTCGAATTTGGATGAGTGAGATATGCCTATTTGAAGTCAGAATGTCTAGTTAAGGAAAGTTACCTGAAAATATGAGGGGTATTTTGGTCTTTTCCTTACTCAGTCAGATTTAATTCATTTTTAGTAAGGTTTTAGGAGTCTAAACTGATTTGGTTTAGTTTTACAACCCTAATATACGCTTAGGTTTTAGAAGAGAGTTCAAGAAGAGAAAAGAGGAGAAAAAAGGGAAGGTTCAAGGCGTTCGTCAAGATTCTTGAGTTTTCTTACGGATTTTCACCAAGGGTTTGATCCCTAAGACGTATGTAAGTTTTCATAGTGTTGGTTTCATTCACCCACACGCCAATCATGAGTTTTTTTTACGAATTTCATCCATAAATTTAGGTATATTGAGTTCTTGATAAGTGTTCTTGAAGTTTCATTTTAAATCTTGTTTTGTTGAGGTTTTGATGAATTCTTGAGATTAAAGTTAGTGATTTGAGGGTTGTTTTGAGTAGATTAGTGTGTACTTAGGTTGGGTATTCGAATCTAGGCGAACTAGGATGAGAAAACAAGTAAAGAAATTCGTCAGGGTTTTCTGGCAATGGGCTGGCGCACCGCCCCACCATTGCGCCAGCAGAGAGTGTTTGTAGTTCATGTGCTGGAACCCTACGCCACTCAGTGCGTCAGGGTCACCTACTGATGAGTCCTGGATTTGAACTCATTTAAGGCTTTGTTATATAGATTTAATGTCCTTAAATGCTTAATTTGTGCCATAAACTGATGTTAAATCCTTGATTTCCAAGTCTATGGATTGAGGAACAAAGCAAGGACACTAACAAGCAAAAAAGAACAAAACAAGCTAAAGAAATGAAGAAGGGCGAGCCTAAGGATCACCAAGAGCACTTGGCGTGTCACCGAGTGGCTCATCTGACCGCCTAAATTTCCAGTATGCCAAGCCCTAAAAGAAGAAACCAAGTCGGCGACGAAAAGGAGCAGTCGGTGAATCGCCGAGCAGTTTCGTGAAGCAAAGATGGATCGCCCAAAGTTACAGACCTCAAGAATGCTGAATTTTAAGACAAAAAGGCGAAGGAAGAGGTCAAAGGGAGGCTCCCCGAGTGGTTCGGCGAGCCCGACTTACTTCACCAACTGGCCATTCGTGGCTTATTTTTGGCAACTATAAATTAGATTTTGAACATTCAATTTAGTATGATATGTTATCTGGAGAATACGAAATTAGCATAGAACAATTTTCTCTTAAGTTTCTCTTAGTTTTTAAAGAACCTTATAGATTCAATTTGGAGATTTTGGAAGTGGGTTTCAGATTTTCTTCGAAATGAGCATTGTAAAGACTAAATCTCTCTTACCCATTTGATGGCTAATCGATTCGGTAATAGTTTTTACCTTTTTATGATGCTTGGCTAAAACTCCAATTCTTGGGGTGTGATCATGTGATTATGGTTTGAATTAGTTTATGCGTATTGTTAATTACTAGTTTAAATACTGAATTAAAGTGAGTTTAATCATTAATTGAGGTTTAATTTATGAATTGTAGTTGCAAATGCAGTTCTACTTTTGTTTTCTTGGCTTGGTCGAGATAGAGGATTTAGAATTAAGATTATTGATTAATGATTTATGGGTATTGGGTTGAACTGGGTTTAGCTCGAGAGAGTAAATCCTAAACTTAATCCTACCCATCTAGCTCAAAAGAATGGATGTATAAAGGTGTGGGTTGTTCTTCATTGTCATGCTTGTTGATGTTCGGAAAAAACCACCTGATTCGGGGTAGTTGTTCGAGAGAAATCTATCTCCCTTATAGTCTAGCCTACTCACTGATTTTCAGTTGTTTACTAGTAGTTTCAATTACCCATATATCAAAATTTACCTATAATCGATCACATCCCGGGAATCTATCTCCTTATTGTTATTTCGAATTGTTTGTGATTGTTGTGTAGTTCATAATTGCAAATCAAAATCCTCATTTGACATTCGTGTCACCCCTTTAATTTGATTAATGTCTATTTCGATAATTTCTATTCTTATGGCGGATTAGACCACATTCATACTTCTTAATTAAATTCTAAACACGTACCGCTCCCTGTGGGATTTGACCCCAACTCATTTAGTTGGGCTTTCTACTGATTTACGATCGTTGACATCTAGAATTGAATGAGGTGTATTTGAAACGTTGAATCACATGCCCCCACCCGCTCTTCATCGTTTAGTCTGTATGAGTTCTTTCAAAGGGTACCTTTACTCCCCTTTAATTCTAATCACTCTAAACTACTTCTAAAAACATAGAAATCATTCATAACATGAATTATAACCTTAAATTCATAATTCAAATTCAAGGTAGAGTTAAGAGTTATGCCTTGAGAATTCTTTCGAATATTTTGAGAAAGTCCCTTTAAGTCTTTTAAGGAGTCTTCTACAATTTCTAATAACTTGTTTCAAGACGCGAGAAAGTATGTATGAGAATGATCGACAGGTACGTGACCAGTGCCCCATTCCTCCACATATATGACATACACTTTCTGAATTTTTCTTTTGCATCACTTCTTGTTTTTCACCCTTTCTTTTATACTGGTGGGCATTTTTTTTCTGCAAGATGACTTGTCACACCCCGAGCCTACACCCTAGGCGAGACTAGCACTCGAGTACCATTGCTGGCCCCAAGTGAACCCTTGGTCTGGCTTACTTACTCAGCGGAAGACTTAAACATAAGAAATAGTCTCAAAATATAATTCATTCAATAACTTAAGAGATAATAACTTAGCCAAAATGGCAACTCAAGTCTTAACGTATCCAACTGAAAAACAGAAAGACTAAAGAACTATGACTACTCGCCTATGAAGCCTCTAAAACAAAGAGGGATGTCGGGACAAGAACCCCGCTCATCCTAACAATTGAAATACTAGAAAATAATGTAAAAAAATCCCTCTGGAAAGCAAGGAAGCTCACCAACTGACTATGAGTGCTCAACTGGATCAACGAAGCGCTGGATGTTGATCATGGTTACCTGTGTCTGCATCATTAAATGATGTAGGCCAAATGGCATCAGTACATTGAATGTACGAGTATGCGAGGGGAATACTAAACATGACATAAGCTTGAAAGGAATCTGAAAAGAACACTTACCATGGTTTTACTTCATCAATAACTCAACTCAAATGCAAAGTAAACAACAATAATGGTGCAGTTATACAAAGCATTTAAAACAAGAGGTAGCAACTCAATATGTTAAAGAAATGCAATAACAACTCAGTTTACATGTAAAAGTAATATAATAATGTGGGAGTTTCTCTAATCAACAACCATCACTATGAGCCTAAGTGATGATACAACGTCTTTCCCACACTGCCAGAACTGTCATAAACTTTTCTGTCATATAGAATGCCTTAACTAAGTAGATCCACTAGTCTATGCTAAAAAGCACTAAGGGATCATCTAAAAAGTATGATCATTTTCTACCCATGATGGCTACATGGTTTATGGAGACTTGAGTTATTATGAACTTGCGTCCCCATATCGGTGCTCAATACTACTCCAAAAATATACTCAGCTCATATGTTTTTAAAACAAAAATTCTTTCTTTGGTTTGAGATGATTACTTAAAAATTAGCTTAAAAGCTCTCTTGGAAATCGGTGTTTCCTTTCATGCTCAAATGTGAAAATATTTTAACTCTTGGGAATACTTAGTTCCCGTATAATCTTTGAAGAAATGAACTTTACTCTTACTCTTTACCCAACTCAAAGTTTAAGTCTTAAAACAAGGTTAAAACGTTTGTAAAAGACTTTTGGAAAACACTATGAACTTCTCTTGACTTAACTCTTAACCTCTTGACTTGACTCTTAACTTTCCTTGAACTGAATTATGGATTCAAGGTTCATGATCTCATGTTTATGGATGATTTTATGATGTTTAGCGGTACCTTAGAGTATAGAAATCGACTAGAAAACATAGGCATGTTGCTAAGGAACTAGTACGGAAAGAAGGGGGGAAAGGTGGGAGAACTGGCGTCCCTGGCGCTGTGAGAGGCGCGGGGCGCCAGCCCTTGAATTTCAGAGGCTGACTTGGGGCGCTCTGGATGGTGCGGCACCCTAGAGGTCAACTTTCAAGGGCTGCTTTGGGGAGCGCTGAGAGGTGCGGTGCCCCAGCCCCTTCCCTATATTTTTGACGAAACTTATTCTTCGTTTTTCAACTATAAACCCTCTAATTTCACTTGATTTTTTCCCCAAACAATTAGAATCGACTATATGCTCAAACTACATAAGATTCTACTCGAAATCACACCTAAAATCATGAATCAAACTCAAGAAACTTCAACAACAAGAACCCACAAGATTTCAACGAATTATCATCAAGAACTCATAAGATTTGCTACTGAAACAATACAACTTCGCTGAATTAAATCATGATTGGCGTGAGGGTGAACTAACCCAATGCTATGTGATGTCACATACCTCGTAGGGATTAACCCTTGGCGAAATCCACACGCAATTCTCCAAGAAATCGACTAATCCTTGCTTCTTCTCCTTTTTTTCTTCTTCTTTTCTCTTATCTCAAAACCTTAACTCTTTTTTGAAAAGCGTAAACTGACTAAGTTTAGTTTAGACCCCAACTAATTACCAAAAAATGAAATTAAAATAATTGGGTAAGGAAAAGACTGAACTACCCTTCCAAAATTTGGATTAAACTTTCCTTATTTTGAACAATCCAACTTACAATGGGCATATCTCACTCATACAAACTTGGCGGTGTTGGAAATATAATTCCAAGATATTTCCTACGGTATCTGGAAGCACACCTAACTCATTCTGAGCTAGGAGTTATGGTTGTTTGAAGTTGACCCAAAACTCATTCTTAACTTAACAAATTTTTCAGATTTTTCATTCTTTCCAAAAATGACTATTTCCAATTCTAGTTCTTTCAAATAGCGAGGTATTACACGAACATCATGATTATAATTTATTTTATGACCACGGTCACGATTGTGGCCACGACCACAATCAGACCCACGACCTCCTTCTCGCTGGTGATAATTTGTCTGATTCACTTCAGGGAGTGACATAAAACCAACGGGTAAACTTTCATGATTTTTCATCAACAGGTCATTATGTTGTTCAGAAATAAGAAGATGTGAAAGTACTTCATAATATTTTTTAAAACTCATTTTTGATATTGTTGTTGCAGGACATATTCGCAAGAGGAAATGTGGAGTATGTTTTCTCAAGCTTAGCATGTTTAGTGACATCTTCTCCACATAAATTTAACTGTGATATAATTATATACATGAAAGAATTATATTCAATTATACTTTTAAAGTCTAGTAACCTCAAATTGAACCAATCATGACATGCATGTGGAAGAATGACCAACTTCAGGTGCTCATATCTATCTTACAAATTATTCCACAGTATAAGGGGGTCTTTAATAGTGAGGTATTGCATTTTCAACCCCTCGTCAAGATGGTGGCAGAGAAATATCATAGCTTTGGCACGATCTTGGATGGATGTCTGGTTATTATCTTTGATAGTGTCTACCAGACCCATCGCATCCAGGTGGATCTCAGCGTCTAGTATCCATGACGAGTATCCTTTTTCGATATATCCAAGGCAACAAATTCAAGTTCAAAAATATTAGACATTTTTAGAAAAATAAATTCCTTACCCTTTTTACCTATTTAGAGTAGCTCGAGTTGGTAGAGTCTCGTGTTGATAATGTGTTGTAAAATAAAGGTTATTAACTAAAGATAATAATAAAAAAGGGAAGGAGAAAAGTTATGTATCATTTCAATTCTTAGTCTCCTCTCATAATGAAGGTAGCAACCCTATTTATAGGCAAAACACATGTGGGAAGAAACAACATTCACTAGCTTGCACGAGTTGTGCACTAGTTTCACTCTTAATAGAGCAATTACACACTGTACACACGCCTCTTTATGGCATCCATAATTCCCTAACATTAATAAAACAATACTAAGAATAATTTATATAACAACACCATGTCACTTTCTTATAAATATTATCTCAATTTAAAATATAACAATTCTAATATCGTAAAATTCTAACTTAGAAAGTGCAAACCTACCCTTATTGTAGTGTAAGTTATATGATCAATTAAAAATACAAATATTAGTTTAAATTTTTAAGAGTATTACTATGGACATTTTACATAAACAATATCTATTACCCTCATAATTAACATTTATAGTAAAATAATGTATTTTATCATTTATAACATTCTAGTTCTCTCTCTCCCCTTCTTTTTCTTTTTTTCCTATTTTCCTCTTTCTGGCTCTCTTCACTTCGGAAAAAACTTATCCGCACCGGGTGTATACACCAAACTAATGCAATTTTCATTATTATGTGATTTAATGAATTAAAACACATGTTAATTAATTAGGGTTAAGCAAAATGAACTATAAATTTAAACACTTGGCATGCATGTATTGGATTGGTGTATACACCCGGTGCGGGTAAGTTTTACCCCTTCACTTCTTCTCTTCTTTTTCTTTTTTTCCATTTTTCTCTTTCTCCCTCTCTCCTTCTTCTCTCTTTTTTTTCCAGAGCTTATTAACGGAAAAAAATGTTTTTTGAAATTTCTTATACAAATATATTATAATCTTATTCACTAAAACATTTCTCCTTTCAATTTATAGTAATATAAAGTATTATACCATTTATAACATTTTTTAGTACTGTTAATATGAGAAAAAATAAATAACAATTATAATATATTTTGAATACAATATATTATACATATTATAGGCATATTTTAATGCATGTGGTGAATATATAACTAAAACATTTTTAATATATATATTATAAGTATTATATGTGAATTTCAAACATTTCAGTACTAGTTAAATTACTTTACGTTATTAGAAATGTATTATATTTGTTCTGGAATAATAACTATGGAATTTATAGTAATGTTTAATATCGAATTCAAATTGTATTATAACTATCGTTTATATTTATACAATACAATTATAATACATATATTTCAGAGCTTCACCTTTACTTTTTTGGTATATCACCACCACCAAACCACCGATTATTTATATTTAACACAGTTTTGATACAACTTTAATACAATTTTTCAGAACTTCTCCTAATATACAATTTTAATACAACTTTAATACAAATTTATATCAAATGATTATTAAAGATAAAATTATGTCATATATGATTAAAAAAAAAAGTAACACTAAAAATTGTATTTAATCAAATAAAATATATTATTTATATAAACATTCCTATTACAATACCTCGATAGAATATTGTCGAGAAAGGTAGATAAGAAATAAAGATTATAAATTATTTTGAGGGACGAGAATATAAATAATTAGGACCCTTTATTTATATAAAGAAAATTAATTTGGTTTTTTATGTGAGGCCAAAATACATATTTTTAATTATTATCTGCCTCACATTTATTATTTATATTTTTCCTTTTTGAGCTTGGATATTATGGATTGTGCTTACTAGTATATTTTATTTGTAGGAATAAATTGGTGTGAAGAGGAAGAAATTTGAAGCTAAAACGAATTAAAGACGCAAGGTTGAAGAAAGAAATCAAGCAGACAGCTTAATGGATTAAATTTCCCACGTGTCATTAAGGGAACGCATCAAGCAACATTGAAGGCGGCGGACGAAACAGTGTTTCAAACGGAATCCAATTCCATTTGGTTTTGGATTCCCAATTTGTTTTGGACTCAATTATATTAATTAGGGTTTCTTATATCTATAAACAGTCCATAAGAATAATTATTAAAGGAGGAGGATACAATGTATAAAATAACATTTTTTTAGGGTTGTATCTTTTCTTCTCTTTAATTTATTTTACATCTTTTCTTTGAATGATTCGTTGTAATTGCTCTAAGTCTATGTGGAGTTAAACTTCTCGTTCTTAGATTATTGTTGCTTACAAAATGATTATTTAGTGATTTTTATTCGGCATAATTGTTTATAATATTGGTTGTTCATATATTCTTGTGATTACTATTTTGATGTCTGGCCACCATTAGAATAAATTTATGGTCTTCTTTTGAACTCAGGAGAGGAATAGAGGGATAGAACGTGGAATATAAGGAGCGTGATTTTTTCTTGCATATAACTTGAATTGATTTATGTCTAGGATAGGGATATACCTAGGTGCCTTGCTTGTCTCAAATACAGGAAGACAACGTAATGCTCCATAGTTGGTTCAGTCTATCCCCGCTCAACAATGTAGTTAGGCTGTCAACTATGGTAGACGGTTAGAGGTCGGGAGATCATGACTATAGTATCAACCCCGTGAATCAACAACTAGATAATCAAATAATTTGATGAAATTGATGCTAAACATGATTGTTAGTTAAATCATAATCCTAGATCGATTCATTCATTAATTGTGTAAACATCTATCTTTTCTTAGTTAGTTGCTTTTTAGTTATTTTATCTTTATTTTTAGTTTAGTTAATATATATTCATCTTTTGAAATCCTCCCTTGAATAAATAATTAGAATTAGTATAATTTAGTAAATAGTTAATCGACAAGTCCTTTGGATTCGATAATCCGGCTCTTTTAGGACCATTATATTAGTTGTGCGACCACGTACACTGTGTGTGCAATTGGAAGGTAACATAATTGTTAGCTAAATATTAATTATTTCACTTTTGTGAAGTATAAGCTCGATAATACAAATAATAATAACAAAAATAAAAATTTATCTTCAAGAATTCAGATTCAAAAATATTTCTTGGCATGTAAACTCAAAGTTCTTGGTTTTAATCGTAGTTCATAAATAAAAGACATGATATATCACAATTTTATTAACCAATGTAAAAAGAATTCACTTCCCACTCTAAAAGCAAATAGTTCCATATTCCTCTCTTTTTTTGTCCCCCTTTCTTCCGAAAGAACAACCTTAAGGCCACTTAGTACTTATTTTTAAATGTATAACGAAATGCATATAACACTCCATTGCAATACTAAATAGGTAGATAATCTCTATTGTTAAGAAAATATTTATTTTCGTCTTTTAATCCACTAAAAAATTAAAAAAGAATTTCACAAATAATAACTCTTGCGATTTTAAGATTTTCCACAAAAAAATAACTTGATCAAGAACATACCTCATAGTAATACATATTTATGTCTTTTACCTGCCATGAAAAAGTGGTAATACTCCAAGAAAACAATAAAAATGTAAAAGAGATTAATCAGAGTTGCAAACCACCAAAAGTAATTGTAAAATAGAATTGAAATGAGTTACCCAATTTTACTTATGTGAACGATCCAACAAATTACCCATAAGTCCATCATGACCAATGTAAGATCTCACGGATAGATGAAGTTGAGACAATCCCTCAAAAAGATTAGAGAATCGTGCTAATAACGTGTTATAAAATAAAGACACAACACTAAAATCAAATGGAAAGAGCAAACAAACAAGAAAGAGGATGATTAAAAGTAACAGTAATTTTCTGTCAATATTTGGTATATTATTTCACACAATGTAGGCCTTTTATAAGCCTAAAGTAATTTGAAAAACTACGCATACTACAGTACATATGGGTCATAAGACATCCACACCCACTTATTATATACAACATTAGTCTGTTAGTGGTAATTTTCTTTTGAAAAATGAAAATTCAAAAGAGGAAAAATATTTTTCTCACAATGTTTAGATCTTTTTTTTAATAAATTAACTGATATATATAAATTGGAGAAATATATATATAATAACAAACGGACAATAATATCATTAATAAGAAAACAACATCAATAACTTTCAAGGATTGGTTGTCAAGATATCACTTTAACAAACTTATCATACAAGAGATGTGAAATATACAAGTCTGAAGGTACAGCATATAAATTTTTTATATAGTTTCTATAATTCATATGAACAATTCAGTCTTATTTTCGCATTCTAGAAAAATAAGACATGTGAAGTTGTCCACTTTCATGTGACTTATTAAAATCTACAAATGAGATTCATAGTGTAGTTTCTCATGCTAATTCAACTAAGCATACTACGTAAGTTCATGTAATTGCAATAGTTTCATGTAATATCAATTGGAAACTGTTTCACATTGTCCGAAGGCACTCAAGCAACAACTTATTGAAGGTATTTTCATCTTGTTCGTTTTTATTTAATTTCTCAATACATTACCGTTTAATATGATTCATATCGTCTCTACTACTTTTATGAGATACATGTGCAACACACGTGTTCAGATACTAGTATTTTTAACAATGTTTAGATATTTTTTTAAAAAATTAACTTATATTCATAAATTAGAGAAATCTATATATAATTTTAAAAAAAAAGGACAATAATATCATTAATAAGAAACATCAATAACTTTCAAGTTTTGGTTGTTAAGATGTCACTTTAACAAACTTATCATACAAGAGATGTGAAATATACAAGTCTAAAGGTGAGCCTCCGGCCTATAAATTTATTATATAGTATGTATAATTCATATGAACAATTCAGTCTTATCTGCTTTGTCACGACCCAGACCATCGTGATTGGCACCAGTGGCGGAGGCAGGATTTCCATCGAGGGGGTTCAAAAAGATAAGTAAGCACACTATTAGTATCCATATAAGCGGGGCGGGTCAAATATAAATGGGTCGGATCAGATATAAGCAACTAAAAAAAATTCAACTCTACCTCAACACAAACAATAAAATCGAGTAATCATATGTTTGACATAACATTAAAATAAGTATGAGAGATTGTATTTTTTAAAACTATAATTATAGGTCTTGTCTTTGTCATTGTTGTATACAAACGTTATTTAATTTTTGAAACTAACTAAGGAATACTTCTAAATCCGATCATATTGTAGCAATAAAATTTGCGTCGATAAAATAATTATCAAGATTGAAAAATATCGCGACAATTGTATTTATTTATAAATTTTAAATGATTACTCTTATTTATTTAATCTTACTTATAATTATATTATTCCTTAATCAAATATAAATTAAACGTTTGACTTAAAATGAGTATGAGAGAATGTATTTTTAATTTTAATTATGACAACAACGTTATAAGTTTTACTTAATTTTATAAAAATGGAAAATAAATTTATTTTTTAATATCTAATAAAATAGTATAAATCTCAATAGGTTTTTAAACAAAACAAAATTTTCATTTATTTAGAAAATTAAATGAAAATCGGCTGAAATATGGGGAAAAAACGCTGTTACAGGAGTCGAACCCCCGACCCAGCACTTATATTGCGAATTCTTGAACCCCCTTTACCACTAAACCAAGCCCTTAGCTTATGTTCAGGGGGTTCATCACTTGGTATATACATATAAATCGAAAAATTGACCCTATATATACCGTGTAATTTTTCCAACGAAGGGGGTTCGGATGAACCCCCTTGGATCCATGTAGATCCGCCCCTGATTGGCACCCACACTAATCCTCCGGTGGGAGAACCATTACTACAACCCAAACTAACAATTTTTTGAAAACTAAGGCATTTAAAGATACGAAAGCAGGTTTAAATGACAATAAAAATAGAGTCCCCATAAACTCCAAAGGTTTAAATAAACTAGTCAAACTAATGCGGAAGAACAACCCTAGAACCTAGAAGTCATTATACCAAAACTCTACTAACGACAACACTAAGAACAAGGGGTACAACCCCGAAACTAACCAAACACCTTAAACAAATAGTCTGAGTCCGAAAAGAGTGGACTTAAACAAGGAAGATCCATGGCAGCCCGAAAGAAATGGCTCACCCTTGAATCCGGTCACGCTCAATAGTCACCTAAGGTCTATCAATAGCCGCCTGAAGATGCCTTGTACTCAACAAAGAACAAGCAAGCGCAGTATCAGTACACAATCACAGTGTACTGTTAGGATCACGCGACTATCCCAATAAGTGAAACACATGCAAGTAACCACAACATTATAAAACAGGCATATACCAAACATATATAATATTAGTCAACTTTTCAGGATCAATGTAGCAACCCACATTCTCAATAATACACATTAGTTATCAATTTAGAACAACATACAGTCTTCCAATATCAATCATCATTAGATATAAACGTAATCGTCACAAGTAGATACACAACACAATTCAATGGTGCTCTCATGGAACCTAATTCAATGGTCCTCTCATGGCAACCGATCCTATTTCATACCGAAACGTGGCAACCGATCTCATAGTTATGCCGGAACGTGGCAACCGATCCAATGTTTATGTCGAAACGTGGCAACCGATCCAATCAACAAATCACAATCACAATGTATATTCTCACAATCATACACGCAGAGGTGATTCTTGGCATACAATTATTCAATTATCCTCATTACGAATAGGGTGATCAATAATGCAACATTCGCATACATACATGCATTATAATGAGCAATTACAAACATTTATCACACCAACATGAAATCACAACCATCACCTACCTCGAAACAAGCTTGAAACCCTAAGAAACTTTATCCTTCCCTTTCCGGATTCGTTCTGCTTGTTCTTGGTCTACAAAAAATCAATATAATACAGGAATCAATAAGCAATCACTAATTACCCAAATTGCTAACAGTTCTATAAAACCTAGATCATACCCATGATCTCAAGTATACAAAATAGGGTTGTTTCCACCATAGAATCTAGATCAAAACCCTCCCCCATCGATAATTACCCGTTCTATTATGTTCTATGGATCGAAAAATGGATTCGGGGAATGAAAAACTTACCTTTAGCCTTAAGAATGGTGAAAAATGGTCAAGAAGTCGTATGGGGTCGTCTCCTAGCACTCAAAGTCGAAAAGTGCAGAATAAATACGTTTTGGGGGTTTATTTACGACTTAAGTCGCATCGAACCCGCCACAGCGACACTGTCAGAGTAGCCAAAACCCCCGCCAAAGCGGCTTGCACGAATCAGTGAGCTATTTAAAGGAATTCAAAAACCCCTTTTCAGAACACACCTTTAACCCACGACACTCAGAAATACCCGTTCACGCCAAGGTCAGTTCGGAGAGTTCTACTCACCCGAATTCAATTCCATAAAGTTGTACGGATTCCTTAACGCGTTAGCTATCTACTCATGTAATCAAGTTCACATTTAAATCACCCAATTGCTACCAGATATCCCTACACCTTAATTACTCCGATTTAATCCAAATCTGGACTAGGTTAGGAAATTCCAACTTACTACCAAAATGTTTTCTGACCCCAATTCTTTCCCCATTGGCTTTTTCCTAACGACAGAATTAGGTCGTTACAATAGATATCAATTTACCCATCACTCGTCCCCAAGTGATCAACTAGGAAAGACTGGCTAAAGTAAGGGTAGAGTAGTACCTGATAAACTGAACAACTTGGGATACCTGTCTCGCATGTCCTTAGCTTCTGGACATCGCGATCAAGAATTTCAATCGGTTCTTCCTCAAATAGAAGGTTTTGTTTAACAAAATTGAGTCTCACTTTATGATATAATCATCATCCCTAAACCAACCAATTGAATACCTACACATCCTTTCATACAATGCCTCAATGAAGTCATCACAATACTCGAGTGATAATTATTGTTGTATATACACTTAACTAACAACAAAGCTATTCTCAATAACCACCAAAGTTGATCGTACACATGTCTGCAACATGTTATCAAGGACTTCCACACAAATATCAAGACGAATCATTTCTCACATAACCATGATAAAATTCTAAATCAATACTCGCTACAATTAGAGGTGGACCTGAACCAACCAACACACACTCATAATACTCAAACAATCATAGTTCTTATCATCATCTCCTTCTCACAACATAAATTTCCATGAGCTTAAGTTATAAAAAATTGATCTTTAGACATCAGATACTCCTCAAGGGACATGTACAAGCATACAAACCCTCCAACAACACTATCGAATGTTATATTTAGTAATTGTAGATTACCTCTTAAGAATAGTAGAATTGGACCCAATGATCCCCACATTCAACCACACATAATCGATACATGACCTCGACGACTAGAGGAATATTAAGATTGCTAGACAACCACAAATACACATGGTAGCTCGTCTATAAATTCTCATAAGCAAGTTGGTACATGTAAAACCACTAAAAAACTTTAACAACTCCAAGACAACACCAATAATGTCATTCGAAATAACCAAATCTACCGAATCTTCCCACTCAACCAAGAGAACATCGCAGGATTTGGTATCCCAGATCCACCACTAGGGATCCACCCACCAAAGTGGAAAATAGACTAGATCATAGCTAGTGAATCATACTCACAATACTAACAACCATCATAAACACTCCGACCATTTAACTTACTATAAACCAACACTTTTGAAAATGAAACCTTTCTTAGGTACTTGACAATCAATAGTAGTAAACTTACGACTCAACCCAGGTGTAAGTCTTTTCAAATGCTCAATACTGGAAACAATTGATCATTTCTCACCTTGCCAATTCATACCTTGACAAAATACATCACCACGAATGTAGACTCACAATGAAATATGTGAATTGTAATTTCCACCATATAACACAATCTCTTTCTCTATCAACATTAGCTTGTACCTTCAAAAATTTTATGAATTCATGGATCTTCATTTATCATTGATCGCATCTCCATCGATCTTACAATATATTTCGCTAAACTTTCAATCATACTCATTACTAGACTCAAAAACAAAACCAAACACTTATCATCACACTCAAGCTAATGTTTGCATACTCCTTTCTCAAGTTTTTTTCAATAGTTTTTGACCAATCTGATGGACTTGTGACACTATTACCATAGCCACAGCAAAACAACTGAAATCACGCGTCTCTAAACCCAATTATCTACCCCTCTGAAGATACCTCTTTAGTCTTAAGAATCAAATAAAATATTCTTACTCTCGCCTCTCTCTAAAGATTGTACTACATCCCACTATTTTTCTTCATCATGACCCTAGCTCTTTTAAATTCTATTCAAGTGGTGTCCCACCATCTCTTAAAACTTTCCATACAACCACGTTACTCACCAAATATTAGAAAACCACAACCTTAGATACTCGCAAGTCGTAATTACTGTACAAATTTCGCTTAACCAACAATCCTATTATATATTTACTTCCGTCACAATCCATCACGAACTCTTATTACCATTATGCTCAGTTAGCCTTGACTATCACTACGAAGTCAACCTCTTCAACAACACGACGCCTCAAACTCAGGTGACTAATCTTAGCTAGCTTAGGCGTGTACACCCCTTCCCACTCTAATCTTTCCCTACTGGGATCTCTAGAGTTACCGACTTAGTATTACAATTAAGCTCGGTATAATAGGGGGGACAACCAAGTCATGCCTAAGATTATATCAAGTCAGTCATATCCAGCATAACCAAATCAACCCAAGTCTGAAAATCCCAAAACACAATAGGACAAACACAATACACATGGGTGACTATGACAGACTCTTCAACTTGGGTAGAAACAAGGATGGGGGCATCAAGTATATCACAAATCATATCAACTTTAGAGGCAAATCGCACAGACACATAAGAATAAGTAGAAGCCTGATGAAACAACACATTAGCCATCCGTTAACAAACAGGTTATGTCTCGCCCTGTCCCGCATTAGCGGCCTCGCGCTAGCGGTAAAATCCCGCCCCAGCGGCTCAGACGAAAATAGTACCCAGGCAATAAATTTTTTCTAGGATTTTTCTCCTTTCTAAATCTCCCAACGGTTTTCAACTTTACTAAGCAATTTAGGACAATCCTCTGAACGAGACTAATCATTGCCTACCCCGAGTCAATCCAATGATACACAATCCAACTCATTCTCATTAATTCAACACCATAACCCACACATCCCAAGGATACACCCAGACACTAACACGGTTCTTACTCTAGCGCAAGACACGTCCAGATCTTTCTTACGAATCACCTCGTACATTATCAAGACCTTTGCATCGAACTTTCGTTACCTTCTTTTCACAACAAGTTTCATGATAATCAACAGTTACAACTCGCAGACAAGCTCGATTTCTAAATTAGTTAGTTCCATAGATGACCATTATTGATCGTCTATGCCTTATACGACCCCTAAGGCCAGATACCAATTGGAACCTTCTCAGTTCCAATTAAGTTGTTTGTGTCCCTTCGGTCAGGACTACAGCGTCTAGTTCACTCTGTTGAGATACCAATTGGAATCGAGAGATACCAATTGGACTCAACTCATACCACAATTGACAATAGTAGCTAGTGAGCCCCACAAAACTGCTAATTTCAACCATAGAACTTGGTCGAACCCAATTCTTAACATAATCGTCACAAGTAGATACACAACACAATTCAATGGTGCTCTCATGGAACCTAATTCAATGGTCCTCTCATGGCAACCGATCCTATTTCATACCGAAACGTGGCAACCGATCTCATAGTTATGCCGAAACGTGGCAACCGATCCAATGTTTATGCCGAAACGTGGCAACCGATCCCATATTTATGCCGGAACATGGCAACCGATCCAATGTTTATGCCGGAATGTGGCAACCGATCCAATCAACAAATCACAATCGCAAAGTATATTCTCACAATCATACAAGAAGAGGTGATTCATGGCATACAATTATTCAATTATCCTCATTACGATCAGGGTGATCAATAATGCAATATTCGCATACATACATGCATTATAATGAGCAATTACAAACATATATCACACCAACATGAAATCACAACCATCACCTACCTCAAAACAAGCTTGAAACCCTAAGAAACTTGATCCTTCCCTTTCCGAATTCGTTCCGTTTGCTCATGGTCTACAAACAATCAATATAATACAGGAATCAATAAACAATCACTAATTACCCGAATTGCTAACAATTCTATGAACCCTCCTTCATACTCATGATCCCAAGTATCCAAAATAAGGTTATTTCCATCATAAAATCTAGATCAAAACCCTCCCCCATCAATAATTACTCATTATATTACGTTCTACGGATTGAAAAACGGATTCGAGGAGTGAAAAGCTTACCTTTAGCATCAAGAATGGTGAAAAATGGTCGACATGTCGTATGGGGTCGTCTCCTAGCTCTCAAAGTCGAAAAGTGTAGAATAAAGATGTTTTGGGGTTTATTTACGACTTAAGTCGCGTCAAACCCGCCACAGTGACACCTATCCCGCCACAGCGGTCCCGTCACAACAGCCAAAACCCCTGCCAAAGCAGCTTGCACGAAACAGTGAGCTATTTTAAGAAATTCAAAAACCCTTTTTCACAATATACCTTTAACCCACGACACTCAGAAATACTTGTTCACACCAAAGTCAATTTCGGGAGTTCTACTCACCCGAATTCAATTCCGTAAAGTCGTACGGATTATTTAACGCGTTAGCTATCTACTCATGTAATCGATATCACATTTAAATCACCCAATTGCTACTAGATTTACCTAAACCTTAATGACTCCGATTTCGTCCAAATCTGGACTAGGTTAGGAAATTTCAAATTACTACCAAAAAGTTTTTTGACCCCAATATTTCCCCATTGGCTTTTCCCCAACGACGGAATCAGGTCGTTACATTCTTATTCTATAAAAATAAGATACGTGAAACTGTCCACTTTCATGTGACTTATTAAGATCTACAATTGAGATTCATAGTGTAGTTTCTCATGTTAATTCAACTAAGCATTACTGCGTAAGTTCATATAATTGCAATAGTTTCCTGTAAAATCAATTAGAAATTGTTTCACGTTGTCCAAAGGTACTCAAGCAACAACTTATACAAGGTATTTTTAGCTTGTACGTTTTTTATTTAATTTCTCATTACATTACCATTTAATATGATTCATATTATTTGTACTACTTTTATGAGATACACGTGCAACACACGTGTCCAGATACTAGTATCGATGCACATGAATACCAAATCATGAAGTATGTTATTTTTCTCTTATAGATAATGTCAATAAAATTAAACCAGGAATTTTAGTATAATAATAAAGTATAAGTTCTTATGAATAATGGATGTGGAAACGTTCTTATGATTACTAATTGTGTGCATATAAAAGCATATCTATCTATCTATCTATCTATATGTATGTCTGTCTGTCTAACTATTTGTCTATCTGTCTAACTATATGTCTATATGCTTATCTATCTGTCAGTCTATCTGTTTGTCAGTCTGTCTCTCGTTTGTTTGTCTCTGTGTCTATCTGTCTATTTGTCTATCTGTCTATCTGTCTATCTGTCGATCTGTCTATATGTTTGTATGTCTATCTGTCTCTCTGTCTTTCTCTATGTCTATATGTTTGTCTATATGTCTCTCTGTCTATCCTTCTATTTATATATATGTATGTCTGTCTGTCTATTTATCTGTATGATTATTTTTCTATCTATTTGTCTATCTATCTGTCTATTTGTCTGTCGATCTCTCTGTCTATCTGTCTATATCTCTATTTGTTTATTTGTCTGTTTGTCTATCTGTCTGTCTATCAATCTATTAATCTATTTATCTATCTATCTATATATATATATATATATATATATAAGCTTCTATTTTATCTCTCTATATCTATCTATCTATCTATATCTATCTATTTATATTTATCTATATTTCTATATTATCTTAAAAGCATGAACTCCTAACTTAAATGTTAAATTACTATAATATCCCTAACTTAGGTTGTGACTTTTTCGATGAGCTGTGACTTTTTCGAAGGTTGTGATTTTTCGATGAGTTGTGACTTTTCCAAAGAGTCGTGACTTTTTCAATAATTGTTACTTTTTCAAAGAGTCGTGACTTTTTCAATAGGTTGTGACTTTTTCAAAGGGTTGTGACTTCTCGAAAAGGTCATGACTTTTCAGAGAAGACACAACAACATTTGTTCATACTATCCTTTGTTGACTATAAATAGAGGGGTTTCCTCTCATTTTTCAACCACAATTTTTTTAATCTTCTACTCTTTTTCTTGCATTTTAAAAAAAATTGTGTGATTTATTGTCATTGAGTGAGTTCGAAGTTTAGCGGAATATAAGGTATCACTATTCTGATGAAGTAAGTCGTTCAATCCTAAGAGGGTATATTCCATAACATCGAGTACTTGAGGAAAATAATTTTGATGATATAATAATTATTTTTTGCTTAATATATACATTAGTATGTAATGTTCCAATATATGAAGTTAACATGATGTAGTCTAAATTCATTTGTTTTTGTCAACAATTTCTCTTGAGATGTAGATATATGCTTCTGAATATCTTTTCCAAAATATAGACAATTGTCACGATTTATTTTTTATGCTTAAGACAAAAGAATGACTTTATTTATCAATGTTATTTATGTGATTTAAACTCTCATTAAGTTTTCTTCAAAATAGTTATTACAATATAAACAATGCCCTTTTGTTTTACTTATTTACTATTTCTTAATATTTCAGTATTTTAGATGAAGAAAATTTTATATGACTTGTAATAACGTCAGTTGAAGTTTGTATTAGTTTAATTTTTATTATTTATTTAATAGTTAATTTTATGAGATAAATATTTTCATCAATAAAAAACAAACAAAAATAGATTTTAAACAGATTTTAACTGGTAAAAAAAAAACAAAAACAGATTTTAAACAGATTTTACAGATTTTAAACAGATTTTAACTAACTTAACTAACAAATTTTAACAGGTAGGTAGTAGAACAGCAGAAATAAGCAGCAGAAAAACAACAGAAATTATCACAGCAGAATAGCAGAAATTTAGAGCAGAAATTCAGATTTTTTTGTAAATCCTACTCAGTACTCCCTCTTACTCGTGTCTTGTTATGTTTATCTCATATATTTATCCTGTTTTTCCTTTTCTTTTTTTTAATTTACTACCCCGTTCATCTCTTTCTTTTAACCTATATTCTTAACAACTTCTTCATTAACCCCACCCTGGAGATGCCCAACAAGACGTCCTTTTGTGGACTTTTTTAAGGCCTTTTAAGTATCCTAGGAATTTACAGGTTAATCCATCGTTGTTATTAAGAAGTTAAAAGTCTAACCATATACTAAGAGTAGTTTTTAACATATTTACAACATAACTTTAAAAAACAGACATAATTTAAAACAAACTTACTTTACATATATTTTTAGGGAAAACAGGAAACATAAGAGACTTACATGACTTTGACAGAGAGAGGTTTCCCTTTCGAGAACCCCGACTGACCCTTACACACTTAAAAACAAACTTTGTTACACATAGATATTACGAGAGGATTGTTTTAGGAATATTTGGATTTGCTAAAGGAGAGGATTTTTTTGAACATTAGAAAGGGGAATATGTTGTGTTTTTCTTTTTCTGGTTCTTCTTTCTTGTTCTTCTTTAGTGTAGAGTAGTGTCTTTTTATAGAGGTTGATGGAGTCTTAGTACAAAACGTGGAGAATTACTAATGGCCAAATGTGGCCGACGCACTAAGATAGTGGCATAAAAAGTAGCGGCTCAAACTTGGCCGACGCTTTAGAAGATAAGCTCAAATAATTCATGTCGGGTACACATTTGGGCCCCATCGCACATGCATTATTCTCACTTATTGACACACTTATTGACACAAACTTGGACATAATATACAACGCGTGCCTATCAGTTTTTTCCTCTTTAGAGGATAGTGATAAAGTAGGCACTCACATGACAAATGTGGGCATACCCCATGGTACACTTTATTCCTACTTTTATTGTCTTGTTTTGTTCTTCCCCTTCTTCTGTCTTTCTTCAGGTATCAAGGTTGTGCAAGGCTATGAAATCAAAACTCATTCCTGAATCATCATCTTTGTTAGGATCTTGAGCTTCTTGATAATATGCATTGTCTCCATGTTCTCCATAGTCTTCTTCTCCTGAACTGATGGACCTAGTTATATTATTATTAGAATTCTCCCTTCTTGAGCTAGTATTTGCTCTGTCTCGTTCTGTATCCGGTACCAATCTGTCGCCACTTGGATCTGGATTTGGTACAGTAGTAATTACATGTTTATCTTGTCTCTGTTGGAAAATTTTCTCTAAAGTCTTTTTTATTATGCTCTCGATTTTATCATTTTTTTTCTTTTTATGGAGCATAATTTTCTTTGTTATCGTTTCTACCTGAGTAAATGATCTGGGTAACCTTCGTCTTGATGAACTTTCTCCTTCACTTTTTGGCAAAGTGACAGCCATAAACAGATTCGAGGTGTCTTTACCGGCTACCGTTTGAACCGGACTAGCTGAATCTTTTTTATCCGATACAGTAGATCTTTTTGCATTCGTTGGGGAATGCACACCCTGCTCATCCATTTTTTCTAGAGATGGAAAACTCATTTCTGAGGTCTGTGTACTGGTATGAATCTTCTGAATGGAGTCTTTGCCTTTGAGTGATTTTACCTGCTCCATTAATTTCGCATTCTCTTGGAGTAAAGCTTCCACCTTTGCATTTAATCTTTTAAAGGCCTCAGTCATTGAAGAACAGTGGTCACAAAAGATTATTTTATCTGTGTCCTTTTGGATATTATATTGTGGAGTATTTTGTGGATTTTGTCTTAGGGCTGGAGAGATATAGGAATTTGGATCAAGTATCCCTCTTGCATAATCTAAGGCTTCAGTAAAATCATTAAAACCTTTAAAAAGAGGAGTTTTAACTCCGTTTATGGATTCTACAACTTCTATCCAGGTTTGAAAATACTGTTAGTCTTACCATGTATTACCACATAATATTTAAATTTATTTCTCTACTTTTGTCT